>NC_066593.1:6382273-6554773 GCF_905475345.1 Vespula vulgaris | reverse complement strand
TTATAGAAGTATAACTACATTTGCAAAACATACACAACAATAGCTCATTGAAATTGTTCAAACTTGGATATTCGAAAGGAAAATTATATCGAAAACTATACTTTTCATTAGCTTAGACTCATCGATGAGGTTCATTCGTTATTGAAGTTAATTAAAATGTTGAGAATTGGAATGTAAGTTTCCAGTCGCTTATACCCAGAGGCCAAGTATCAAGGGAACCGTAGCACGAACGCAATTTCGCTACGACGAGGATCATCGAAATTGTTTTCTGAAAGGAACTTCAATATTGTTCTCTTCGCTTTCGGCGCGGACAAAGGAATGCAGTATCGCGGATATAGGCTACATTCGATATAAAGGATAGTCGAAGACGTTCTGAAAAGGGTTTCTATCAATCATACTAACGGTAAGAGGGTGTTTCGTTCAATTGATTATTAAAATACAAATAGAAAGTAAAATAATAACAAACAATACAAATTTCTTTTTAAGTCGATAATTTACTTGTGTTGAATTTCTATCTTAATTTATTCAAGATATTAATAATTTCAAGATGTTAGTTTACAAAAAAAGAAATGACCTAATTTTTTAAATCATTCTAAAAGTTTCTTTCGTTTTTAAACGCTGTTAGATAAAAAAAAAAACTGCGTGTTGATAGCGAAAGAAACTTTTGGGCAACCCACAATAGTATCATCGAATAATTGAAATCATCTCGCTTTAAACCTCAGTGAGCAACCATCCGAAAACCGATAACGGTTACAAGCTGGTCGTTTATTCACCATTCACCTATGGTACGATTAAGCGCGGTTTCGTGAAATGTTTAAAGTCTTATTGTTATTTTACACGAACGTCCTTTGAACGGGTATTATCAAAAAATGAGTTGCAAATTTTCCATTCGAGTACCCTCGTAAAAAGGTTCCGAGTATGTATTAAAGCGAGATTCGTAAATCGCGTACCAAAACTCGGTAAAGTGTGTTCTCGTACACGGGTAAATTTATTTAGCGGATTATGGAAAATACGAAGGGCATTGCTGAGGGTAGCTTGGTACTGGCGGCAGAAAAAGAAGGAAGAGGAAAATTTATTCGAGCGTGACTACCGATCGATATGCGCATACGTGAAGGCATTTAAAAAGAATATTACATATCGGAAACGAGCAATATGGAAAGAAGACTTCCCTTGAAATTGGTATATAAACGTTCCAAAATTTTCTTCGAGCTACGAATAATATAAGATCGATTACAATGTACCACATAATATTTCGTATAAACGTAACCACGATGACACAATATTTCCTGCTATTACGTTTCATGTTTTTTTATATATTATATGATATATCTAGTTTTATAATAGTAGCGTCAAGCAACATTTTATCGTATTTATTGTATGTTTTATAAAAGGACGACGAATCGGAGCTTTTAAAAAGCGCGAAGTTGACGTCGTTGGAAAATAATTTTCACGATCTGACCTTTTTGAATTAGTTATTTCACGTTATGATTCTTTTTTTTCACCCCGGGAAAACTTTGACATCTTGAATGAGGAACTCGTATTCTTCTTCGTAAGATCTAGCCTTTCTTTTTCTTTCTCTTTCCTTTTTTTTCCTCTCTTTTTCGAACGATGCTTTAACGAGCTTTCGCATCCAAAGTACCTTTTAATATTTGCATATGACTTACGGCCACATTGCAGTGGAGTGAGTTTAAAATGGTAATGCGTGCGGGTAAGAGAGTTTTGGTTGAGGTAACTTAAAAGCACCCAATTAGAAACTTTCCAAGAGCTGACCTCCACCTTTCCCTCGGAGTCTATTAAGGTGGCTCTGGTAGCTTCGAGGACTACTTTACTGCGACTACTCTCTTTCTTTTTCTGTCTCTTTCACTCACTCTTTCTCTCTCTCTTCCTCTCTCTCTCTCTCTCTCTCTCTCTCTCTCTCTCTCTCTCTCTCTCTCTCTCTCTCTCTCTCTCTCTATTTCTAATCGAATTATGTTTCTAGACGATCTTACGAAAAAATTCTTAACAAAATTTTCTAATTTTCAAAAATTGGATTGTTTGGACAATATTTGTTTACCGATCCAGACGATCCATTATCGATTTGTCGTTTTACAGTAAGAAAAAACAAGTATAAGAAAGTATCTACTGGAAAAGTTTTTCGGAAAGATTCGAGACTCTTCGTGGGTTCACGAAAAGCTCAGCTAAACTTTCACGGAGTTCTACAGAGTTGTCAAACTTTTCGAATTCTTGAAAGTGTTAAGAAGAAGAGGAAGAAGAGAAAGTGACATGTATATTTTCTATGTTGAAATTCTTTGCATCAAATTTCCGGGGAAGATATCGACGGACTCTATATCCTAGTTTCATGACGTTTTGAAGAAATACCTAGACCTTTGAGAAGTTTTAACGTTTAGGAAACTTTCTTTAACGTTAGTAAACTTGTCTTATTACGTTTTGTCTAGATACTCTATGAGAAAACGAAGAAAAACCAGAAGAAATGAAGATAAGAAGTCGCGTGTATCTAATGAAAATACTCGGAAACTTTTATCGTAACTACTGGTTAAACTTTTGGTTATTCTGACATTACCATTTTTCTTAACAATGTATAGTAATTTTTTCTTACAATAGTAATAAGTATAAATTATATGAAATATCTAACAATATGTACATGTATAATACCACCAATAATTTCAGCATTATTTTATTTTTATCACGATAAGAATTATGTTCTTCTTGGACATACAGTATATTTGGTTGATCTAATGATTCAGTGATTTATTAATAAAAAGAACTTTTTGAAAATTCGATCCTCGTGTCTGATTTAAAAAAGGTCTTCTACCTTACAGATTTGATTTGTTCAAATCTGTATGACCACCTATATAAATTGTTCGAGTTTATTATGTTTAGGAGATTCATTCAGGTTTTTTTTTCTTTTTTGACATATTTTCTGTTTAGGTATATCTAGCTATGCGAAGGACCGTATCGCGATGTTTCAATGTTCACGTACGTATCTTCAAGCTGAAAGCTCGTAAATATACGAAACGTAGGAAATTTTAAATCCTGATTTACGCGAATATTTTTGGAATTGAAATAAAACCTTTACGACGTCGCTACGAACCTTTGTAAATGATTCAATTTCAACTATCTTCTTTTTTTTTAGATAATTTCATAGATACTATCGTAACATAGATCGATATAAAACAGAATGAATGATAAAATAAATTTGTCCAACTTCCATAATTAATTCAGATTCATAATTATTGACTTATATCTAAAACTAACCTTGGTAATTCCCTCGATGAAGGCTCTTGTTGCCAATTCGCCAGGGCCATCGACTGTCTTGCCATCGTCATCAGGGCCCCACGAAGCACTGTAAATATCGATATGCTGTGGATTCAAGCTGAGTGATCTGGCTTCAACTGCATCTGTTACATCTCCGTCTAACATTCGAACGCCTGAAAACATGATTATAATATTATTATAATTTTATGATAATATTAAGATGAAAGAAGTAAGATACTATAGATATCGTTTAGAAACGAGATTAGAAACGATATCATTAATTATTTATTAATACTATATTAACAGACGTGTTGAATTCAAAACGATAACGATGTTGAAATAGAATCCAATTTTGATTTTACTTAGGATACCAAGCAAGTTGTAATCCTCATGCTCTATTCGGATAAAGATCGCTTACATTTTGTAAATTAGATTACGTTTCGAACATGAGTTAGAAAACGTAGTGAACTTTCATATTCGCAAGTCGACTCTTTGTATTTTTATTTCGTAAAAGCAAAAAGTAACATTATCAGTTGTTGCAGTAAAGCAATAAGAAGTTTCAAATATCCGTATAGAAGTTTATTGGGGCTGAAAGTATTTGACATGAGTATTAAAATTGTTAATTCTTTAGTATTCCGTATGTACTATGAAATGGTATTTTTAATATTCATCACAAAAAAAGCAAATCCGTTCTTTCTTGTTTCAGGTAGAATAACAACGAGTTGAGATACCAATGTAAAAGGTAGTGCATAAAGAGAAAGAGATAGATAGATAGAGAGAGAAAGAGAGAACGAAAGAAAGAAAAAGAGAGAGAGAAAGTTTCATGAAAATGTACGGTTCGAAAAATATATATGTTAAATATTATAGCTACTTCAGCGTGTTGAAGTAATGTTGGCTTAATATCCATTGGTATTTTGTATATAATAAAATTACATCAAATTCGCAAATCTAATTTGAAGAGAATAGTTTTTTGCGAGCATAAAGTAAAAAGAGAGAGAGAGAGAGAAAGAGAGAAAAGTTGAATTTTCTGGAAATTCAAGAGAGAAGAGAAAGGAAACGTTTTTCTAGCTTGGAGAATATGAAGATGAATCTTTGAAGTAAGACTTACCACCAACACCTGCTCCAAAGGCAACACCAACTGCGCAGACAGTATTGTTGGCAGTCGCTGCAACTTCTCCGGCACACCTGGTACCGTGTCGATTGCTGTCCACAAGATCATACCTTGGCATAGGATCTTCGTCGTGACTATTAACGTCATAACTTGCTTGAGGATCCTACAATTTCGACATTAATCTCTCGATGGATCTTATCTTACAAGTTGAACAAGTTACTTCTTTTAAGGAAAAATTAATGATTCGAATTTAATAATATTACAAATTTTCTTAACCGTATAAGAGTGATATTTAATGATAGAGATATCTCTTCGAATACTTCGTAAATTATAAGAGAGAAAAGAAAAAAAAAAAAAAAGTGAACTCGAGTCTCCCTTCTTATTTCGTTCATGTTTTTCAAATTACATGAATCGTGAAATATAAAATAAGTCACAGTGAGCAATTCGCAAGACTCACGTAATTCTTGTAGAGGTCAGGATGATCCTTTTCCAAGCCATCGTCGAGAATCGTGACTACGACGCCGCTTCCGGTGATTCCTTCGGCCCAAGCATTCTGCACGTTCATGTCCAAACCGTTTCCCCTGTTCTAAAGGAACGAAGTAGAGAGAGAAAAAAAAAAGACAGTAAAAATAGTAGATAACGAAGAAAAAGAAATGAGGAAAATGCGTTAACGCGGTAACATTGTTTAGTCTTTCGAAGCACGTCCATGCTCCATTTCGCTTATTTTTCCACGAATCCAAAGACTAGTTCGGATATACGAACAGCAAAGATTTAAAGAATGCTTCTCATTAATCCACTCACGTGCTTCCCCTTCTTCTTGTACGAACAAAGCAGAATAAAAAATATGTAACGATCGGTTTCGATGGTTCAGACCGGAAAAAAGTTGGTAAACAAAAAAAAAAAAAAAGAAAAGAAAGAAAGAAAGAAAGGAAATCGATCGTTCACTCGTAAAGTATTATAAACTTTTGCATTCGTTACTGGTTATTTATTTTTATTAGGTGATTATTATTTTGCTAGATTTGATAAGATCAAAGAAAAATATTCTGTTAAACAAACAGCAGCGATTGAATGGAAATATTAAAAATTATTTAATAAATTAATCCAAAGTAAGTTCGATTCATATAAATGATAATTATTCGTAGCTCGTGATAGGGAGGAGGGTGCAAACAAGAATCTATCTAGAATTCAGGCGTCTGTCATATTAGAAATTCCTAGAATATTCAGGACGATCCCATGAATTAGGTGTTGATAAGCTACTAAGAGAAATGGATACGAAAGACGGTCTATGAATTGGTTCAGATGTTTGCATATTATTGAAATGAAATATAACGTGAAAGAAACATACCAGGTACCACATTTGAGGCCATCTTTCGTCGTTTAAAATAGCTTTCGCATTGGACGGACCGCGTTTGATTATTAAATCCCGTTTACTTCGCGACTTTGCTCGTTGTTGTTCTGCTCGACGAACTCTAGAATCTCTTATCAGTCTGGAATGTACTTCCATGTGCGGATCGATCGATCTCTTCATTACGGATCGATGCTCGAGATGATACCAACCATCGAATATCTGTAATCGAATATTTTAAGATATTAACATCGATGAAAATTATTTATTTATTTATTTATTTATTTATCACTCCAAACATATACATTCACACGCATACGCATAAGCAAACACAAGTCCTTTACGTAAAAAGAAAAAAAATATCTATCAAATTTCCTTTCCAATTAACGTTCTGATTATGATAAGAGTTCGAATTTCACGAATTTTCATAACGTTTTTCACCTTTTTATATTTTAATTGTTTTTCTACAAGAGTATCAATTATTTTCTACCTAAAGTATGATTATCAATCTTTGTTTCTTTTGGTGGAATTCGAGATAGAGATCGCGTAAAAAGTTGTTCGATCATGGTGACGAATCTATCGTTGAACATTGTAATAACAATGTATAAAACTTTTTAACCCATGTTAAATCACACTTTAGTCGAAGGTTTCGAAAGCGGTAAGCTCTCGCCGTGATTCTAGTAAGCATAAGAGATTTATCATTTTGAACGCAACGAACGGGGAAATGTATCCATAAAGCAATGTACTCTGATGCACTTTCGTATAAGCGATGCAACGTAACCGATGAAAATATAGGAAGAAAGATGGTGATAAATGAGAGAACTTCTTGTCATTTGTCGCGTGGAAGCCCGTACTTTTTCATGCGAGACCATCTTTTTCTTTTTTCTTTTTTCTTCTCTCACTCTCTCCTTCTCTCTTTATCTCTCTTTTTCTCCTTACGCCCATACTACTCTATCTTACTTTATTCTTAAGCCCAAACAACGAAACATTGATTTCAAGAAAAGAGTGTGTTCTACAAAAAAAAAAAGAAAGAAAAGAAAAAGAAAAAAAATATCAGGAATATTCGTATGAAGACATACGTCAAAATCTATTGACTCTTTCTACACTTGATCGCTACACATACTTTTCAAATCGATTTTCCGCAGTCCCATTTTTTCCTTTACAGCGTCGTGTCGAACATCGATTAAAATCAATGTCCTTTAACAGTTCTCATTCCTTCTAATTTGCAAACAAAGAGTAATAAGAGTAATAGAAAAAGAGAAAAGAAGAGAAAGAGAGAGACGCTAAATGATACTTTTTCTTCGATAATGCCTTTTATAATTAGACTTACTTGGTTCTTTCATAAGAAGTAAAGTTCAAGACAGACAAGTATACTTGGAATGTCTTTCAATAGCTTTTCCTTTTTCTTAGCGTATAATGCAAATATCAGAACATAAAATTTATACAATTTTAAGATTGATTCTATCGTTTGTATCGATAGATCAAAGAAGAAAGTCTCGTTTAAAAAATTTTAAAAATGATGGGATAACTTTAACGTTCGACTTATTTTTCGTCATATTTTTAAAGGACTATATCCCTCTTTCTCTCTTAGTTATTCTCAACGCTTTCTCGTTATCTCCCTCAAAGCTTTATCCTTTCACGATCTCCTATTTGTCTCGTTTCTCCAGTCTTTGGACGATTATTATGCGCATTGCTTTCATACCAGCCTCATTTCCTCGTTACAAGCTCGTTACACGAAGCGCGTTTCAACGGGATATCCTATGTAAAGTATTAGCGCGTTCTTACAAGCTCATCGAATAAATTCAAATGGTATATTGCTTTATCGCGCGATCGGAGTACGATGGAAAATGGTGTTGCATTATTTCTTAATAGATGCTTTTAGCGAGAGTTAAAGCATCGGCAGTTAAAAATTTCGAACGCTTTTCCAATCGACAAAGATTATCATCTGTGAATGTTAAAGATATTTTCGACGAGTTTCCTCCGATAAAATCGTTCTTCTAGAATGACTTTATTCTTTTCTTTTATTTATCAGTTATTATGTTGTACGATCAGGATACGACGTAGCATGCGTTGAGAAATTATCGAGTTGAGACAAGGCGATAGGTAACTTGATATCATAGTTTCAGCATTCACGGAGATATCGTGTTGCTTGCAATATCAGCTAATTGATCGATGAGTAATGGCACGTCGTCGAACCTATACATATATCTAAAGGGAAGCTTTTGGCCAATTGGCGAATAGCTGAGATTTAAGCTTTCGAAGGGTTTCTCTTGAAAGTGAATCTTTGAATGCTAGTTCGAGGAAACGGGACACGCAACGATTTAGACAGACAGACAGACAGAGAAAGAGAGAGAGAGAGAGAGAGAATCTTCAGTCGTTTATAGAGTTGCTTCAAACATAGTGGATCTGCTCAATAGCCGATCAAAAGCTTGTTCGAGATCAATAAATTTTGTTCGACTCATAGGTGAATGATAATAATGCGAATTCCTATTAACTGCTTTCGTTGAGAAGCTTCGAATTTCGTACGGTACTTCTCGATATCTGTTCTCAATCGATCGATATCGGTTAGAATGATGTCAACAGGGACTGCACGGCAACTCCTATTCATTAGTAGAAACCGTGCACCATCGTAGCTTACGCGATTTGCGGCCTTGTGCGAGCGCATTGATTGGTAAATTTAATGCTATTCGAGGGATCGTAATCCTATATCGACAAGGACTACGCCCACTATAGATCGGTCGACATGTGCGAGACGAAACTTATGCGTAGGATTTCGAGGATGAAACGCGAGAATGAATCACGATCGAGTTTTCTGCGATCTTTCGTTATTTCAAATCTTACAACACAAAAAAGAAAAAATAAGTTTTACCTGCATTCGAACCGAACACAGATATGAGTCGAATAGAATATGACAATTACTCGAAGAACTTCCGACAGTTCAACGAAACAAGACGCGATGTCATCCGATTCTTTTTTATAATCGATGCATTTTTATCATTACTTTCGTTTCTATTTTCCTTGATACCCTTTAATATCTACCTTTTCTTTTTTTTCTTTTATTTTTAAACCCGTTGGAAAGTTCTTTTGGAAAATAATGGATAACAAATATGTCTACACTAAAAAAAGAAGTCAATTTGGCAAGCAATGTTTCTTCGAGGACGTTGGGCCGATCGTCGAAGAAAATATCTTTCCAGACCCGAGTCTTAACAAAAGCTATATTAAACAACGTATAATTAATAGTGAAACTCAAGAAGCAGTACAATACGCACTCCACAAGGTTACATCAAACTTGACTTAAGAATCAGATTTATAAATTCATGCTTTTAGTACTATTTTATTCGTTTGTATAATCAGATTCAGACTAAGTACGCAAAAGTAAAAAATTCGGGAATACGACATTTCGAGGGTAGTTGGCCGAAGGAAATAAATCCTTTAGACGAGGAGGCAGTTCGTAGATTTCGTCAACGATTCATGAAAAGTGACAGTTGGATTACGTCTATGAATTCACTTATGGAAGTAAGCAATATAGTTTTCTTTTTCCACCGTGAAAACTTATTAAAATCATTATAATTTATTATTATCTTAGACAATGGAGCATTACATATTGCAAAATAACACTATCGATATTTACGATAATTACTTCGATGACATGATACCTACGAAATTAACGATTTCTCCTGAAATGAGGTATGATCTAAGATATCATTTTCAAGTAATAAACTTATGTATATATTTTTTTATTTAATTTTTCAAGTTTTCATATGCGTACCGATCCGATTTAAATTTAATCGACATTTAATTATTAAAAGATTGAAAAAATCATTATGACAAAAGTAATCTTAGTGCGAGACTTTAAAGAATAATGATAATTTTGTTACTTCTACCCTACGACGAATAATGCGGTGATACCACCATAAAACTTAGCAAGCCATTTTATCTCATGACGCACGATACAAACACGTACGAATTGCGATTCGACGAGAGGAAATAGTAGGATAGTAAATCCGAGAATGCCAATACGTAGTACGAGATTACTACGATGGTGACGAGAACGTTCGTGTAAGGGCATCCTTTGCATACGATTTATGGTGGTTACAATTGGAAAATCATACGTTTCCAGTAATATATAGGTAGTGACGAGATAAAAAAGGAGTGAAATAAATATTTAAGCCTTTTAGAAAACTTTTATTTTCTTTCAGGATCATAAGCACGTATTCCGATCAAGAATTAAACGTGAGACCTGTTAATCATTTGTGTTGGTCAATGGACAGACCTCAATTTGCTGTCGCATATTGTTTCAAAGATCGGATTCAGATGCCAACCAATCTGAGCCCGAACGCTTACATTTGGAACATCGGTATATAATCTCTATTTTTAATCTTTGATTACATATATCGTTTGATTTAGAATATAGACGATAGGAACGAAAAAAAAAAGAAATAATTTTTATACAGAAAAGAATTGCAAGATAATTATTTCGACGATGCAACAATATCGAAAACTATATGTAATACATAAAATAGATATTTAACTATCTCTTTCTCTCTTTCTCTCTCTCTGACATTGTAGAAAGACCTAACAAACCGTCGGTGATCCTAAAGTCAGCTTCGGCGTCTATGGCTATCGAGTTTAATCAACGTGACCCGTCGTTGCTGATAAGTGGCTTGATGTCCGGTCAAGTGTGCAGCTGGGACACAAGAACCGGTGATTCGCCGGTGCAAATATCGGTACCTCTGAACAGTCACAGGTGCGCTGGGATTATATCTCACTTTGGCAGATGTTCGTTCACCTGATATTCGGGCCATTTACGATTCAGGATTATACATAGCATTCCGATAAGATTATGTCAAAAAAGGGATTCGTTGAGGGAAAAGCAAAAGAGAAAAAAAGAAAAAAAAATATTTTTTTTGTCACAAAGATAACAAAATCTCGAACGAGGAATAATTAATTCATTAAGATTTTGATAGAGGTATTATAATACAATTTAAAAAAACTTTGCCTTAAACACATACGATGTTTGTCTAAGTCGAAAGTAATTCGAAGGTGATCGTAATCATCGCTTTTTTTGTTTCATCCAACCAAAGAAATCCAGCGAGCCAGGCGTACTGGATCACTTCCAAGACCAATACCGAGTTCTTCTCGTCGTCTAACAGTGGCACAATCAAGTGGTGGGACATTAGGAATTTGAGAAAGCCAACAGAGGTTCTAGTGATGGACTTGCAAAATCCCGAGAGACAGAGCATAAATGAATCTATCCCTATCACCGTACTTCAATACGAATCTACCATGGGTAGTAAATTTTTGGCTGGACTCGAAAACGGAATCATCGTGAACGTCAATAGAAAAGCTATATCAAATTCCGAGAAACTCCATACGAGATACCATTGTCATTTTGGACCAGTATTGAGCATCGATCGAAATCCTACTATTTTGAAGAACTTTTTGACTACCGGCAGCAATCATGCCAAGGTTTGGACAGAGGAAACCAGAGAGCATTGTCTGATCAAGACGACAAGGTAATGATCCTTTTCAAGTAGGATTTATTTTCCTTTGGAAAAGGACTTTTTTCTGGAATAGAATTTTTCATTTGCTCCATAATACTTTCGATAATTGACGGGTATAGTATTGAAGACGACTTTGAAATAATCGATCGGAGCCTATCGCTTTACTACTTCATTTTCTTTCTTTTCCATTTTTGTACCGAGTGTTCCAAAAGTTTACAGTCTTAGTATACTTGGCAAAAGAAGTAAAACATATTTAATTAACATCGTTCTAAAAATGAATATTGTCCGATTAATAAAAATGGTTTCTTTTTTCTGTAACGTAATGTAGATATATAAGTATACAGTTACTCGTACTTTGGTTTGTACATCTTTCCATCATACATTTCAACCTTTCTTTATAAAAAAGAATTTAAAAGTTTAGCATGTTCATTTCGCTGAAAGTAATTAAACAGACTTATAGAATGATTTATTAGTTTTGAAAGGTCCTTGAAACATTTTCAAGACTTTTGTCATGTATATTTTTCAAAGTTGAGAGTACTTTAAACGATTATTTAAAGGTCGCATTTCTTATTCGCAAATGGACATAATGATTGTGCCTTTGCAGAAAATTAGGCCTCCTGACAGGAACATGTTGGAGCAGATCCAGATTATCTCTTTTCTTTACGATAAATACGGAAGGTACGTTGGATGCTTATGATCTATTCCAAGGAATACGAACACCGACCTATCGAATTCAAATCTGTAAGAAATCTTTAACAACTATCAAACCTCACAACGATGGTAATATCTTGGGCATCGGTTCCGTTAATGGAAATGTTTATTTCGTCTTATGTGGAGGCTTATTTACTACCACATTTCCCCATGACAAATCCTTCTTTCTATCGGTAAGTTTTTATTCGTTCTTCATTTTCATATATTTCTGGAAAAAGTCCTAACTTTACTCGGTTGTTTGATCTTCCTAAAAAAAAGAAAAAAATTGAAACGATGAACGCTGTATCTTAAATTTATCAACACGAATCGATACAGTAATTCAGTCGAAATACCTTTTTCATTTGATTTTTGTTGTTGCAAGAGGCAACTTCAAACGACTTTTTTAAAGTACTGAGTTCAATTCAGCTCAAGTATAAGAAATGAAAGAGGAAATCAGATAAAAACTAACTTTGCTCAACAGTCAAAGGAAATCCTAACCAACGTAACGATGTTTGCATATCATGTATATATTACATAGAACGTATACAAACGTTTTTAAATTTTTGAATATCTTTTAAAGGAAGGATGCTTACTGATTATAAAACTTTTGCATACATATAATATCCGACATTTAAATCATCCTTATCTGTTTTTCTATTCATAGTATCTAGATAGATGTAGTCTATATGAAAAAGCAGTGGAAGCTCGAAAAAAAGAGACGACATTGCTGATTACTCATGTACCTCCACGACGTTCAAAATCAAAGTATAGAAGCAGACCAAGGGGATCGAGGGAAACACCAAGAAGGTCGAGAGTAAAAAAACATCATGGACCTCCGTTTGCCGATGATGAAGAAATAATCGAAGCGGAGAAACAATATTTTCTTAAATTGGAGGCGGTATTTGAACAACCTGATTCAACGTCTCATTTAACTTTTACTAAGCTTTTTTCGGAAACTTTATTTCGCCTTAAGGAGAACTTATGTAACAACGAACTATTCGAATTGAAATTACACGGTCCAATTCATCCCATTTTCAAAGTTTCATATTGCATTAATACGAAATATAAATGAAAGGAAATGATGAATGATGAGAAAATTATCTTCGATATATGAAAGTTTCATGTATCGATTAAAATTTCGATCCTCGTACGTATTCCATTATTTCAGGAGAAGGAAGCTTTTGAATCGGAGGATAGCAGAGAGATAGAGAGGATATACGCTTATCTAAGAACCGAACAAATCGAACGCGAGAAAAAGATAATTAAAATCGAGGAAGAGTATGAAGAGGAAGAAATAGAGAACAAAAAAGCGAAAAAGCCAATAGCTTTAACTTTAAAGACTCCACGAAAAACATCGATTGTCTCCACTTCGCTTGAGAAAATCGGCGCAAAGTTCGATGAAGAAATTGGCGAATCTGAAGAATTAATCAAGAGGAAAGGTAGAAGGAGGCGAGCTCTTAGCGAGATACCATTGAAGATTTGTTCGATGGATATTTGTGAACCGAAAATCTGTTGTGCAGGTAACGCAAATTATAATATTATAATTCTAATCGAATTCGTCGTTGTTATTCCATTATTATAATCATGATCGAAAATAATCGAGGTTTCCTTCGAAATGTTCTATTATTTTCAAGATAGTTAATGTCTTATCGAATAAATATCTTATCGAATATATCGAACGATATTTTCAAAAATATTCGATACAATATATATATTTTATATATAACTAATAACGATGCTCTACTAGATAAGTATATATGTAGATCATTAGTACGAGATTATTCGAATCGTGTATTGGACGAGAAATTGTAGAACCAGTCCACATTTCTAGCTGATATGACTGATCCTGCTAATTCGTCATCTTCGATCGATCTAATTACGGAATCCGACCGATAGAGATCAAACAGCAAATTCTATAGATTCTATAGACACAATTTCGATAAAAGAATGACACTATCTTTTGTGCAATAATTGCGAGAGTTCGGACTAATTTATCGATTTCATTTTATAAATTGTTATAGGAATAACGATGAGTGATGAAAGCAATTGATTTTTTTATACGTTCCTTTTTTAATATCTTGTCCCTCCTTTCCTCGTTCATCGAAAAGAAATGGAAAATAATAAAATTTGTAAATATTACAATTTCGAGCGTAGATTCGCGTGATAGAAAGGAATGTTTACAAGGCAAAATATTCGTCGCTTCTGACCTATTTTCGTTAGTAAGCGCCATTAATCCAGGCTAATGAGGTAATTGAATTGCCAAGGAGGATAATGCCGAACAGTGAGATTTGGGGCGTGAACGTTAGTCAGAGTTAATAAAAGCGACAAACCGCTGACCTATAATCGAGTTCTCGCTACGCAGTTATGCCACTCAAGACAGCCAAGTCGATGATAGCGCTCGAATGCGCAGCCGATTCGATGATAGTAGACTATGCTATTCGCACGAACGAACAGATATATATATGTGTGTGTGTGTGTATGTGTGTGTGTATATCATCTAAACTCTAGAATATATATATATATATATATATATATATATATATATATATATATATATATATACATATTAGAGTTTAGATGACATATTGCAACTCAGAAATTCAGTCTCACTCGATTGATTGAAATTTCAATAATTATAATTTAGTTTCAGTTGCAATTCAATAGTGATTAATAGTTAACAACGTTTATACGATTTTTTAAATTCAATAACGATTATATATAATAATTATTTTCTTTTCTTTCTTCTTCTTTTCTTCCTTTCTTTTTTCTTCTTACTTTTCATTTTTTTCTCTTCTTTAGACCTTATATCTTCTATGCATTTAAAATATTTCCATTTAAATATACGTCAGTTTATTCAGCACATGCAATTTTCATTTTAATACATTTTCTTCCTTTCCTATAATATAATTAAAACGTAAAGCGATTTAACGAACCATCCGACGAGTAAGCGCGAAACATTATCTTGCACTTTCCCTTAAGCACTATCTTCAACATTATCGACGACTTTTACAAGCGATGGACTCTCTCGGTCGATAGGGTTTTCTACGATCAAAGTTTAATTAAGAACGCCATAGTAACTGCGGTGAGTACAAAGCTTGCGGTGTCGGAGGGTCGGAGGTTGGTGCGCGTGCGCGCACCTTTGCTTCGACATTTTTCGTCAAAACCGATTTCGTTGCTTTTCTTTATGAATATTAGATGAACGTATGGAAAGTGGTCACGATTGCTTGAATCATTCATCGTCATGAATTTTTTTATATTTTATTGTTTTATAAAATCATCCAGACGTTTCAATTTAAATTAATATTTCTCTGTCTCTGTAAATTATAAACGATCAAAAATGTGATAAAACATTTTCTCGATTCTTGTAGCTTACGCTATAATAATTTACAATGTAATTTTTAATGCGTACAAGAACTGCATGTACATATAAATAAGAACAATGTATACGCGTCTAAACTTTAGTATAAGTAATATCCTAACTGCAGAGAAGTTCTAATACCAGGAATAGCTATATGGTAGTTAGAGAACATTCATCGTAAACATAAGTTATACGGAAATCACGAAAATGGGAAATGAGAGCGAGCCATCGTTTGCAATATTCGAAATTGCATATACGCGTGTACGCAGAAGCATATGTGTAAATATTCCCATTACAAGTATTCAGAAGTATTTTATAATCTAAATTAATACTAAGTAAATGAATACTAATATGATCGATCGAATCTATTTATAACTTGCAATAACCGAAGGTAGATCTAGCATTAATGGATGTCAGTTCCAGGTATAAATCACTTTAGTAATTGTAATTGACACCACTTGGTAATAGCGTAATACTGATCGATGTTATGATTATTATGATTATTATTATTATTATTATCATCATCATCATCATCATCATCATCGTCGTCGTCATTATTAATTGCACGTAGGATACTAACATTTCATTAAAAGTTTATTCAACATTGATTAGTTAACACCATAGTTTGTTTTATTCATCGACGTAAACCAAAGACAAAAAAGTAATTCCATTTTTCTTATCCGACGAACAATGCAATTCTACGTCTTAAGATAAATTACAACGTTGGATTAGTTTTCATAGTAAAATAAACGATTTAATCCAAGTTTACATAGCTTTACAATTACTACAGTAAAAAAAGTTATTCTTAAAAGGACGGTAAAGAAAATTCATAGAAAGAGAGAGAAAGAGAGAGAGAGAGAGAGAAAGAGAGAATATTTAATGATGTAATCGTACTCTTTTCAGACGTTGTTAAAGCAGAAAAAGAACGTAAGATACGCGAGAAAGAAAAGGAGTTGATCAGAAAGGAATTGACACCTTTTACGAAGGAGTCATTGTTCAAAAGAAAGATGTCACTTACGGAACAGCAATACTGGCAAAAGAAAATATCAGAGTTAAGCAAAGGTGTACTAGAACGTACGCCACTGCAAAAGAGAAGAATTTTATTGGGCATTGATGCACCACCCGATGTCCTTACGAAGGATGTCAAAGATGCCAAAAAATATCTCGAAGAATGGCGAGATAATCTAAGCGTTACAAGAAGTCCTTTCTACAGGTCTCGGAGTATGCCACCTATGAGAAGAATGAGAGATGAGATAGATGACGAAAAAAGGAAAGAGAAAGTGGATGTCTACGAGCAGAAATCGGTAGAATCATTACAAATTAAGCGAGAAATTTCATTGACATTAGAAGAACCGGTTTCACCTCCGATTAAAGAGGTTGAAAAATTTAAAGAAATTAAAAGAGATAAGGAAAACGATTTATATCCGAGGATATCGGCATATTGTATCAAATAACATTATTATATATTACATTGTATTATTATTAATATTATTATTATTATTATTATTATTATTATTATTATTATTATTATTATTTTATTGTACTATCGAAACTCTGGTATTCGTTTTTTTAATGAAAATATAAGTTTCTAGAAAAATATATTTTATTTAAAAATAATGTACGATATTTCATTTGTGTAAGACCACAGAGATCGATCATGAGTCTTTCCAAAATTATATAGCTAATAGTACATCCAAGTATCTTATTCCAATGGAATAAGAACAAGATAATCATTTATACTTTTTCGAGTTTCTAAGAAAAGCAATAAGGAGTAGAATGAAAAAGAGAGCAAGTTCAATTACAGATCACGCGTTCTTTATTGCGTCTTCGACAAGGAACGTCACGCGAGGAACTTTGTAATCGTTTGAAACGTCAATTGGACGATTCGAGACTTGAGCGAGATAAAGTGTAGAAAGCTAAGGGTGGTACGTACACCCTTATACCCACCGAAAACTACGAAGAATTCCAAGTTTAGGTGAAAGCGGAAGTTCTCCGAAAAGCGAAAAGTTCGCGGAACGCCGAGAAAGAAGAAAGAGAGAGAGAGAGAGAGAGAGCAAAAGAAAGACAGAGAGAGACAGAGAAAGAGAGAGGGAAAGAGAGAGAGGAGTGAATAGAAACGGGGTAAATCGATGCTGGTACTTCTCACCGGTGAAAACCGATTCCAAGAGGGTGCATTACTTTTCTACTCCTTTTCGAGTCCTTGTCCTTTGAACGTTACTTGTGAAAGAAAACTAGAAGATAGAAGCCAAATTTTCAACAATTTTTATTCGATATAAACACATTAATGTCTATAGAATGATTCGTCGCGATCGAATACTCGAATATTTATTATAATTTCCGAGATATTCGAAATGTTGGAAATCTTCTCTTTCTTTTCTTTTTCCTTTTTTATTTATTTTTTTAACTTTTTACTACCAATAAAAAATATAAAAGAAAATTAATAATTATTGCACGTTATTTATCTTCAGTTATCTCATTTTTATCGAACGAAATTGTCTGCTTGAAAAATAACAAAGCTACAATAGAAAGAATAGCAATACGAACAAGTACAAAGTTTGTAGGTATAATGAACGTAGGTGAACTTAGGAGTTTGGTAAAGATTGTATCCAATGTAGAATGTCGTCATTATTACGAGAATGTAGATTTCGTTCAACAAGCGGAACTTTCAAAGAGGAAACATGAATTCTCTTCTTCCTCGAAACTTTTCCCACGGATAAATGTACATATCTAAATCTGCACTCTATTCGAAGGAACAATCCTTCACAATTGAGTGAACTGTTGACAACTTTCAAGTTTTAAAACTACGAATTATTATTATTATAATAGAGAGAATGAAAGGTCAATGTACTTACTTACGTACGTAAAAGTAAAAAAAAAAGAACCAAGATGTTGGGCAAAAATTAATAAAAACGTCAGTAACGATAATATTTCTACGATATATATATATATATATATTCTTGTCAATGAAATTCCTGTTATTTTTGCTAAGTAAATCACGAAATCTTTACTGTTCTACATAGTAAATAATGATGTAAAAAATACGACGCTGGTCGACGCGTAAAACATAAAATTGATGTTTCAAAGGTGTTTGAAAACATAACGATTTGTAAAAACAATCCGTGTGTTCTTTCTCTTTGCTTCTTTTTGTTTTCTTTTTTGTTAGTGCAGTAAACGTAAAGGAAACGAGGAGAGTAAAGAAAAAGAGAGGACAGAAAGGTAGTGAGAACGAGAGAAATAAAGAAAGAACAAACTCGGCAAAGTCTTTCTACGTGCATTAGCTGATGAGAGCAACGATTCGTCAGGCTTTTCGTGAAAATCAGAGATCACCGGTGCGCGCGCGCACACGCCTCGGAGAGAAGAGAGAGAGAGAGAGAGAGAGAGAGAGAGAGAGAGAAAGAAAAGGAGAAAAAAGCGGTCAAAGTGGGGAATGCAATGTCGTACTGTGCACAATGGACCGGTAAACAGAGAGTATGCTTCCACACGGTAAACACCTTTCGACAGCGTGGTGAATGTGATGTTAAAAAGAAGAACTACCGGGGTAGTACTTCGTGCTCAAAAATGTGCAAAATGTGCAAGCAAGTCTTTCGAAAACCGTACACTTACACAATCGTTAGAGTTTTCATTTATATGCTTCATTATTCTATACGTAAAATCTCCTGAACGGATTGATTTTTATTGATAAAATCGTAAGATTATGGAGACATAAAAATTTGTTTATTATGTTTTATTATTTAAAATTTTAATCGGAACGAAATCAATTTTTTTTCTGCATTCATAGACAAAGTGAAGTGTGATAAACGTTTCTACTTTCTCGTTTTCTCTTTTACGTTTATCTTTTTATTGCTTACGGTGGGCTGTCACTGAAATGAAAAAATAAGAGAACGATAAAACTTAATTATTATGCAAAATTATTATGTAAATTAACAAGATAATAATAATGAATTACTTAATCCGCTCAATGTTATATTAAAATAAAATTGTTTTCTCTCTTTCTTGCTGCTACCCTTCCACTTTCTCTCCCTCTCTCTTATTATTTAAAATGTTGATCAATCGTCCGGGATATTAATTTCAACTTTAAAATTTACTTTCTCTCTCTCTCTCTCTCTCTCTCTCTCTCTCTTATTCTCTTTTGTTCGCTATTCTCTTTTCTTTCCGTTACTGTTACTGTAACTCTTTTCCAGCACGACAACCATGCTGGGTTTTCCTACAGTGATATTTCGGTCGAAAATACTGCTCTCTCTCTCTCTCTCTTTCTCTTTGATTCTCGTTTTGTCTCTCCTGCGTAACACGAATGCTTCACACGAGAGAGCCCCAGGAAATAGTTGTCGCTTAATTGTTTCGCACCTAAGAATTTTCGTTCGGAAACGCGACAGAAAAGTTTGCGGAACAAGCCTCGGGCTCACGTTTGCGTTGAGTGCTTTGGGAGAGAGAAAAGTAGAGAAATTCTGTTGGTTGAACGAATGGATGACGTCCTATTTCCTTTCAAAATTGAAAAAAAAGGAAATATAAAGAAAAAAAAGAAACGAAATCATTCAACTATTAAAAATGTTTTATAGATTATCGATGACATTCGACATTTGCATCGGGAACAATCTACTTTGATTCTAACTTAATATTATTATAAATGAATCTAATACTTTTCCTATTCCTTTATTATTTAAAAAAATTGTTCAACATAAGCTTGACAAAAGGGAATAAAAAATCTGAATGATTTACAGTGCATAAGTCGCTCAAAATCTGACATGTTTAGATTTATATGTAACGCGAGTGCAGATATTTGAAAGATGAACGGACGAGGGGAATGTCATTCGCGATGTTCGCAGACGTGTACGTAGGAACATAATATTTTATCTAGAATGGTATAATATGACGAATAGGTACCCATATATATATATATATATATATATATATATATATTTATATTTATATTTATATATATAACAAAAAAGGATGAGTTACGACGATGTTTTGCCACTACATGTTACTTTTTTCAATATATGTACATCTATGCAAATATATATGATCATGTAAATACGTATATTCAATGAATCGATATTATCGATACATATAGCAATGTCGAGGAGGGTGCATTTCCGTGCATCAGACGAAGGAAACGAGGTGAGCGCATTCGAGGCGACTCGATAACCAGGAACGATCGGCTCGTTAAGGCGGAATGATTACATCAGCGGTTCCTGATGAATCGAACTCGACCAAAGAACCGAGATATCTTGATTGCGACTTATTTCCAGTCGCCTTATTTCTTTCTTTATCACTGTAATTCGTTCATGGTGAATTTGCAAATAGTATTTCAGAAATTTTATTCAATTGTTTTAATATAATTTCTTTCGTACATGTTTTGTAACATTTTAAATATTATTTATATCATTTTATTGGTTAGAGAGATGAAAATAGAAAGAGAGAAAAAAAGAAAAATCATATTAAAAGAAAAAATTTTTAATAAAAAACGTTTATCGCTCAGAAATTATCTCGAATTCTTATAAAGAAGTAAAAGCTGAGACTCGTTAGTTTACGACAGAAATGAATGAAGAAAGAGGCAATATGCAAGGAGAAGAAGAAAAGAAATATATATAGGAGAAAAATTTATGGAAGCTATGCTCTTTTTCCCTCTCTCTGTTTCTTCTTTTTTTTTTAATTTCTGAATAGAAAATGAGATCTGAATGGTTATCTATCTTTAATTTCCCTTTAATTTTCTCGGACGAAGCATCCACGCTGTTACGTTCATTTTACGGAAATGAAATTCTTAATTGCTGGCGAGTATTGTATTATAAAATTCTTCCTAAATGAGCATGCAATTTGTTGGAATATCACGTTGGACCATTTAAATTTGCGGTCGATTAAAGAAAAGAATTCTTGATCAGAAACATATAAATTTTCTACCTAATGTAGAATTTTTTAATAATGATTCCTATTAAACAATTAAAAAATAATAATGAGTGAATATATATATTCGTCCATATGATTATTTAAAAGAAAGTTATATATATGTATAGGAGAAAATATATATATAATATGCAAATACATATAACTCTAACTTTCTCTTGAATATTCGTAATATTAATATATATATAATATATATAACATGTATATAAGTTTATACTTTCGCAGATAATGTAAATACCTTCCTACTTCTCTATTTTTCTTGTCAATAAAGCTAAAAAATGACGCAAAGGAAAACGAGTTTTCTAAATGTAGTTAAAAGCTGTCAAGGAGAACACCTCCGACGACGTAGTAAAGGAGGAGGCGCATTTCGGTGCTAACATCTTTGACGTTTACGTGCGAGTAAAGCGGCGAATGAGGGAGGGATACATTGAGAGAGAGAGAGAGAGAGAGAGAGAGAGAGAGAGAGAGAGAAGAGAGAGCGTGAATTTGCGTCAGGCAGGGACGAGTTCTCGCGTGTTTGCTGAGCGAAACAGGGCAAATATCACTTCGTCCGCAACTTTATTCCGCGACGCGGTGAATTCATGAATCTTTTAGCACTTCGCCCGGTATTTTCTCTTCCTAGCAATCTCTCTCTCTCTCTCTCTCTCTCTCTCTCTCTCTCTCTCTCTCTTTCTTTCTTTCTTTCATCATGCATAGGGGACATGCACAGATCGTGTGAATTATTTCGTCGAACTGATTACGCCGAGTAAAGCGGTTCTTCAATGATCCAAAAGAAAGTAAATGTCGATCTAGCTGTATCCATTTTCTAGATCGCTACACATTTTAATAAAATATTGACTTTTCTTTTAACCATCGGTTATCAAATATATATTGAAATTGATATTTAAATGTAAATCTTTAACATAAATCTTTAATAATATATAATATTGAATTTTCATATTAGAAACGTATCATTCGTATATGAATTAGAGAAATATTTATTTTTTAATAACTTCATTTTATTTATTTATGCAAACAAATCTTCTTGAATGATTTATCTTTATAGATTCAAATTTTGTTAAACGAATTTGATTATCGCAAGATATTTTAGATGGAGACAATTTTTTATTTATCCAGTATAGAAATTGCGATAGCGATTAGATAAAACAAAAATCTTGAATATCATATCGAACTATATACTTAAAATCGATCGGTATCGAAATCTTATCAACAACGTTTGTTTCGATATTGTTAGTATAATATTCTTATAACGATGGATATTAAATACGTTTATGTGAAAAGTCGTTCAGAATTCGGTAAACAATGCATCTTCGATATTTGCGGACCGAACTTGGACGAGGAGATCAAACCGAATCCTCACGAGATGCGCAATTACATCCTGAAGACCCAATGTCACATCAACACGCAGTACACGAAGCAAATAGCGTCACATGAGGTTAGGTCGATTTCATTAACAAGATTATATCCGGTAATGATAGTCTTGTATATATGTCTGGTCATAATGCGTAGAACTATGGTTTGCGAGAAATGAGATAAGAACATGTCCCGTAGAAATTGGTGTCTTCATTTCTAATCCCTTTACCTAATTCGGTAGAAAATGAAACGTACTATGAATAATTTCTGTGATATGTTCAAACAAATTTTCGAAAGATCCACCAGGTGAATATTCAAATATCATTAATTAAATAAAGATATCATTGTCTCTGTCTGTGAATTTGGAAAGACAAGTACGTTAAATAAAAGAATAGTAAAGAAAAGGATAATGCAACGACGACGTATAGTTATCAGTCCTGTTAGAATTCGTTACAAACTCATTTCTCTTCGTTCTCGATGAACTTGACATCAATGAAGCGAGATATTTAAAAAGTTTCCATTCGTAGAAATCGTTCCTTGAAATCGTATCTATGAGTTTGTAGAGATTTTACGGTGCAAAAATAGAACGAAGTAGACATATCCGTATAACTGGACGTTGACATCATAAAAATAAGAAAAAAGTTGGGAATATTGGAGTCCTCTTTTTCCTCCTGGTACGAACCATCGGAATCTCATATCGCTGGATTCATGTTAGTAAAAATTATATATCACTGGACGGAAAAAGGTTGACGTAACGCGGTTGAGGTAACGAGTTTACCTTCACGACTGCAAATGTTCAGCTTTTGACGTTTTAAAGGATTTTTAAGAAGAAAACTTAGCTTAATACGCTTAACAGCTTCTACTACAGGCAAAGCGTATCTTCATCCAGAGAAAAAAGAAAAATGAATAAGGATTTGCTGTGCTCGAGTCAGTCAACAACAATCGTACTGATCGTTTTTGTCATTTTTATTTTTCCTAAAAATGTTTCCGTTTCGTAATATTGTCCGTATTACGTTTCAGTCGGGAATTAAAACGAGAAAATCTCAAAGCACGTTTTTCCTTCTTTTCTTTCTTCTTTCTTTTTTTTTCGTTTTTTATGCCCCACGAAAGAAAAGTCAAACAAATTCTACAATCTATTTGTTCGACGTTATTAACAAAGGAAAGAAAGTTTGTTTCAAACGATAGCATAAAATCATACGTGCGAGCGAACAAGAATTATTCTTATTAAGGAAGATAGGTGAAATGTTATATCTGGCAAATTGTACGAACTTCATATCCGTTATTATAGATTCAAACCAAAGATGTGAAACTAAAGAACAATGGAATGTACCATTACGAGGGTGGTTGGCCAAAGGAAATCCATCCTCGTGACGATGAGACTACTACTAGATATCGCAGGCGAGTGGAGAAGGACGAGGATTGGGCTCCAACATTACGTTACTTACTTGCGGTAAATCTCTAGAGTTAGTAATAGAGATGATAGACCGAGTATACTGTACAATTTTGAAAGTGGTTTCATAATATACCTCGGTAGAATTAAGAGAAAACAATATGGATTATTAATAATCAAGAATAACTTGGATTTAACTATCGAAATAAACGTGAACTTTTATCGTACAAAATAATAATTTTTCTTGTCAGGATATGGAACACAGTATTCTGTTGAACAACACTGTTAATATATACGATCATTATTTTGACGATATGATACCAACTAGCTTAACAACAGAGCGAGGGATTAGGTACGTTTCTTTCGACAATTCGATTAGTTTCGATAACGTTTTATTAGAGATACGATTGCATTGATAACTATTAGGTAATTATTTAGGTATCCTTGAACAATCGGTTTCTGTAAACGCAATCTTTTTCTAGACTTGTGAATGTTCTCCCGGATCAAGAGAAACCCGGCAGATCGGTAACGAATATTAATTGGTCGCCCGAGGAAACAAAGATGGTAGTTTGTTATTGCTTCGGTAATTCCAAAAGAAAGATCGATTACAATACTCTCTCGTATATATGGGATTTAGGTAAGACGAGGCCATTGACGAATCACAAAAATTGCAATTTAAAAGTATTACTCGTATATAATGAAATTAAAATAATTCACATTTCTTTACAAATAGAAAGTCCGAACAAGCCCTGCATGACTCTTAATAGTTCGTATCCAACAATAGTATGCGAATTTAATCCTCGAGATCCTTCTATACTTTGTGGTGGTCTTATGAACGGGCAAGTTTGTTACTGGGACCTCAGAAACAGTAGCGAACCGGTTCAACTATCCTATCCTCGAAACAGTCATAGGTATTATCGAGTTCGAGAAGATAGTCATTCGATCGAGAAACTACTGATTTCTTTAATGACGTACACGAAGTTTCTCGAATATAAAATCCGGACTGAAGGCTTTTTGTTGAAGATACCCAACGACCTCTGCGAAGTGGATCTATACGAAGACCAATACAGAATTTTTCTCAAGTTCTTGGGACGGTCAAGTTCTATGGTGGGATATACGAAATCTACGTCAACCAATCGAACGTTTAATCTTCGATCTTGAAAATCCAAATCAACCATTGATGGAAAGATCGATTGGGATATCTTCAGCGAATTTCGAGCCTTCTATGAGTACGAAGTTTATGTTCGGTTTACAGAATGGTATTGTTATCAGTGGCTCGAGGAAGGTGAAGACAAACGCAGAAAAATTGTCCTTGAGATTCAGTTCTCATAGTGGAGTGGTAAAGTCTGTTGATCGCAATACCTTTACTCCAAAAATATTTATAACTGTCGGCAAGACATGCACTCGAATTTGGGCGGAGGACACTAGAGAAGGCAGTTTAATAACGATTAGGTTCTTTGGTCATTGAATATTTTTATTTTATCGTCATTTATTACTGGAATAAATCATTGAACAAATTCTTCTTCTCTTTTTTGAAGGAGTCTAGAACCGGTGCAGGCTTGTTGGAACAAAACCAGACACTCTCTTTTTTACATCATATATGAAAACGGCCGACTAGAGCTCTATGATATTTTAGAGGATCTTCAGAAACCAATCGTCGAGTTACAACTGAGTAATACCAATCTAACGACGATGGCAGCCCACGAAAATGGAATTTTATTAGCCGTTGGTGATAAAAATGGAAATATATTTTTAACTCGTTCGACCGAGTCTTTGGGAAAATTTGACAGGAATGAAAGAAACAATTTGATTATGGTATATCCCATGAAAGATATAAATTATTATCTATCTTGTTTTTTTTTGTTTTCATTATTATTGTTCCTCCGTAATAAATACTGGAAAAGTGTATATAATTTTCGTCGTACGTTATCAGGGATTCGATAGAAATTCAAGGCATGTGAAAGCGGTGGATGTTCGTCTCAAGGAGATCAGAATATTAAAGATGTTAGAAATGAAAAAATCGTCGATACCACAGAAGATTCCAAAGCTTAGGAGGAGAAGTAGACAAAGAGGCAAATCGGTGAAGGATGATATAAGGTTAAGTAGAAGTAAAGGTAGAAAAGGGAAGAAAAGAACGCGAGAGGAACTTCCTGAAATCGTGCTCGCCGAAGAAATGTTTTTTGAGACTGTAGAAAAGGTAGGAAGAGGATGGGAGAAAAAGAGTAGGAAATTAAATTTCACGATTTTTTCTTTCTTTTTAAAAATTCATTTACTGTTTAAAGGAAAGAGAAAAATTCGAAATGGACGAGGACCCAGAACTGAGATACTCGACGTTCATACGAAAATTCGATATCAAACCATTTAAACTTCCAGTAGAGGAACCTGACAAGGAACAAGAAACGGAAGAGACGAAGAAAAAAGTCAGAAGGAGAATACCTGCAATGCCAAAGAAAATACCCTCACGGGAAATATCAGAGGAGGAAATGAAGATTAAACCAACGATTTCAAAGTTATTAACGGAAACTACCGTTGATGAAATGGTGCCAAGCATGAAACGTCTTAAGAAACGTAAGATAAAGAAAAAGATGAGGGTCAAGAAGTTCAACCTTCGTCTTCCAAGACCTTGCACAATAGTATGCCAACCGAAGGTCTGCTGTTGGCGTAAAACTTGGCTTTCGAAGAAGTATGCGCCTCGTACAAGGGAGAAGCGAGACGATCGAACGTTGACTGCGGATGAAAGTTCTTTAAGAGATATGCTAGAGCTGCCCCAGGAATTCGACATAGAGCTTAAGAAAGCTAAAAAGGAGATTCATCGAGCGAAGAAGCCGATCCAGTGGATTCAAAGGAAACAACTAGTCAAGAAAATTTTGTTAACTCGGTAAGATATATTTGAATGTATCTTATTTTCGATTCCGTCGAAATCGTTCATCCTCGAATCGAGCGAACGATCAAAGGAAAAAATTGTCGAACTGTCGTACTTTTTCTTCTTTGTTTTTATTTTCTTATTTTTTACTTTTTTCCTCTCAGAGAGAAAGCCAAAGAGGAAGAAACGAAATATGAGAAGAAAGCGATTGTACCGGAAGAATATTCAGTGGAAGCTGAAGAAATCGAGGAATGTGTAAAAGAATCTATATCAAAAATTGAGCCCTGTAGTCTACGAAAATCATGGACGATCATGAAGGATATTGAGGCTTTGCTTAAAGTCAAGGAAGCAGAAACGATAGATCCTGAAACAGAACTGGGCAAGGCTTATTTGGAAGAGCTCAAGGCCATTCAAAAAAGAATTTACCCAAGGATTTCCGACTTCCATTAGATAGAATAGCGTTTACCGATCGTTCGATAACAAAAGAGGCCTAAAAAGGTAGAAGAGAAGAAGGAGGATGAATGGAGGATGGTCACAATACGTATGCTCGTGCAATACATAACATCGAGCAATGTATAACATAATAATGCAAAAGAATAAGAGGATAAACCTCTTAAGGTAACAATCAATCATATTCGCGATTTCGAGGTAAATCCTTCGAAAACGATTCAGACGATCTCTCCTTCTTCTCTTTTCTATATATTAGAGATTTGTTAATATGATACCTTTGTTAGTGTATCTCAATGACATATATGGGTATTATCGTACGAGGATATTCTTAACGATCCTGATTATTTCCTGGACCTTTCAGTTCGTTATATAATTGAAATGGTCGTTTATTGGCGTCATTAACGATAACGAATTGACGGAACATAATGAATTCGAACAAATTGAATAAATGCGTTATATACGAGTAAATCAAGGGCGCAGCAGTCGCTGCCAAACTACGAGAAGAAAATAAAAGAATCATATTATACGGGCGATCGATCTCTCGATTCTACTTTAAAATCGTTTAAGTTGACGTTAAGGGTCCCAACGTAAAACCTAGGATGTTGAAACTTTGAAAACTTCCATCGGCGAAAAGAAGAAAATCGGTGAGTCCACTCTTCCTTGTTTTTCCGGAGAATGGAGGAAAGGGGACAAATTTCCGATACGACTTTTCTAGATGCGAGATGATAAATTCACGCAGGAAAGGTTGACATTCAAAAGAGAGCTTCCGATTCGCTATCCGGATTTTAGAGCAAGATGACATATCCGTTCGTTGTTAGAGTTCTCCAGGCACAACTTCCGGTATTTTGAAACACGTGACGCGTACACGTGTGACCCGCTTTTAAAAAATATAGTAGACAGAATTTATAAATTCGAAAAGGCAGCTTTATTGACAAAATTCACATACCTTTTCTGTTCCAACCAGAAATTGCAACATTTTTCAATGATTTCCTGCTTGAATGATATTTTGATGAAAAATAACTTTTATAAAATAATCTCTTAGAAAAATTAATTTCAAACGTTTCATTCAAAATCCAATTTACATCTTCTCGAATAACGATGTTCGTGTCAAACACTTTTTAAGCTTCCTGTTTCAATTTTTTCAATTAATATCTTATATTTCTTTCTCTATTTCCTTCACGATCATTCCCATATAGCACGTATCTCCATACCACATCATATCTCCATAGATAAGTTTCTCAGATTTTCTTCGTCTCCTACTCAATTTATAATTATTAATTAAGGAGACACGGTGAAGCTTGCGAGTTTTCTTTTCACACATTTTTCTGTGTGGAAAGACAAAAGCAAAAAAAAAAGAAAAGAAAAGAAAAGAAGAGAAAGAAAAAAGTACGCGAAAGTTTGCCGTGGTACATGAGGATAATGGTAAAGAGAATTAATCGTAAGCGCTCGAGTATGTAAATTTGGTAGAAAAATAACAGAGTATCGGATCTCTTCTTTCCTGCTCTTTTGTCGCTCTGGGAACGTCAAAGATCACCGTCTCTGGAGAAATCTCGAAGAAATTCAGAGAAGCTGAAGTCGAGCTTTAAGGTGCATGGCGCGAGGAGAAGTTAAGGAAGGGTCGAAGAAAGCGGTCTTGGGGATATAAAATACGAGCTTGGTAAAATGCTTGGCATAAGTCCAGAAACTTGCGGTCTTCGTGTCTATGTGTTCATGTGTCTTATGTATTGTATATAAGAATGTTTCTATATATGTGATATATGTGTAATGTACATATAAAGATATCTATATATTTCTCCATTTGATCCGATAAATTTGAATAAATGATCTAGATTCGTTCACGAAGTAAATGCATTTCGGCACTGTAAAACATATATACATATATTCTCTTCTGCAAATGAGGAGAGTAATATTCTAATAGACGCAATTACACAGGATTAAATTTTATATAAAATGATTCGATAAAGGGAAATTTGTCGATACTTTTTTACGAAATATCCATCATCGATACAAGTACGGACGTAGGTCATTAATTACGTTAATCTCGGAAAATCGCAATTATATGTATCTAATTATACAATATTCCATGTACAAAGGCAATTTACCGAGCCTCGATCATGAACAGTACGAAAAGATGTAATTATCATCGGGAAGTTAAATGAAAGGATAATAAAATGTAGAGTAAGGAAAAAACAACAAAGGGATTCTATGACGACTAATATCTTTCATGAATAAAATTGTTTAGAAACGATGAAATGCGAGAATTACGTATATAAGCCTTATTTCTTTGAAATGTCATAGAACATAAGAATCTCTCTTTTTTTTTCACATAATCCGTTGTTTTCGAGTCCTCGCGCAATTAATTATCGAGAAAGGTTTTTACCATTTTCATTTTCTTAGTCTCTTGTGTTTCATTCTATTTCTTTTTCTTAGTTTCCTTTTTTAACCATGAATGATATCACGAGGAGAAAAAGTAAGAAAGAAAGAAAGAAGCATACTGTTTTATGTTGCCTTACGTTTGCCTCTTTTGTTTTTTTATTTTCATCTTTCTCCTTTATCCACGTCTTCGCCCAATTAAATACTTTCAACAATTGCAAATGACTTTTAATCTCTTAACGAGATCCTTTTAGATATAAACAGATATCTACTTTTCTACTCGATCCAGTAAATTCGAGTAAATGAACGAGAGTCACCACTAGTAATGCATTTTAGCGCTTTAAATCATGACCCGCAGAATTAAATGGAAGATATCTCGGGGGCAAGGATAATCCATGAATATCGTTTTGGTCGGTGGCCAATAATATGCGAGCTAACGGAGCAATCGATTATATTAATATCGCGGCGCTACTTCGTGTACGCGATTAACTCATTCGGGAATTTGAAACAGGCCCATTGATATACCAATGTTAAAACTAACCAGCCACTCGTAGATTACATTTGAGATCGTAAGTAATTTTCGGTTAACTGCTAAGTCGTCTAATCTCATACTATAAAATGGAATACGTGTTAAACGTCGACACCTATAATATATCACGATATATATGATCAATCTCCTCAGATTTATCATCGAGTAGAAACGAATTTCTTCCTGTCCTCTTCTTTTTTAATATTTAACATCTCGAAGAATTTAATTTTGATCATCAAATAATTTATAAAACAGTTGATTTCTTTCAACGTACCATCGAACAGAAATTAATTTCTTCTCCCTTTTTTCTTTTCTTTTTTATAAAGATTCGACATTTCAAAGAATCTATTTGCGATGCTCGAGTAATCCATAGAACGAGATCGTCAAATTTCGATGAGATCTTCGAGATAGTCCGATTTAGAATTCCAACGAATTTTGACTTAATTTATTCCACGTTGATTTCCTATTATGATTCGAAGATGTTCCTCATAAAACCTTGATTTCTCGGTTTTCCACAGAAAAAGTCTTTCTTTGGTCTCTCTCTTTCTCTCTCTCTCTCTCTCTTTTGGGTGCCACAGGTGGAGTTAGATGATCCTTTATTCCATTCACCTCGCTGATAGCACAGACACGAAGTGTTCCTTTAAACGATATTCAGTGGATTCATTATATTCCACGGAGATCAAATCAGAGGTTTACTTACGTATGCGGCACGGAAGCTAGTAAATTTCTCTCCCTCTCCCTTTCTACCTATCTATCTCCCTTCCACCCTTCTGTTTTCTCCAAGGCAACGTTCGAATCATATTCCGAATCATGATTTTCTTGGTACATGTTCTACTTTATCCGGTTACTTTACAAACATCTTCTAAATTCTAGTATCTATTTACATAGAAAACATTGTACTATGATATCGATGGATATCATATCGTTTTTTCTTTCTTTTCTATCTTTTTATCGAATTTCAAAAATATATTTCTTTCAAATGGATTCTCCGGTTTTGTTTCCTTTATTATTTTTCACATATAAATGTTCGACAATGTCAATCGATTGCAAACCGTCCAATCTCTTTCGCTTAACACGCTTAATGCAAGTAAATATATGTATCTGTTTTTACTTTCATCATTGATTTTTGACTAAAAAAGCGATATATATATATAGTTAAATAATAAAAATTAATATATTATTTTTGAAAGATTGTTAATGAACTGGTCTTAATTCGCATTATAAGTTACGACTTGAAAATTTACTGCGAAACCAAAGAAAACTACGTGTGGCATCTGCAAAACAGATATGGCCGTTATGCGGTTAGGCTATACACGAATTTAACCTAAAATGCCTCACGACTCAGTTCATACGTAAGACTGTCATATTCACGACTATATTTGGGAACATATATATTCGCTTCAAAGAATATTTGAGGATTGGCAGGTTCTGTATTTCAGTTTTCATCTTCTCTGTCTCTCTCTCTCTCTCTCTCTTTTTCCTATTTTTCATATCTCCTTCCTTCTCCTATGTACTCGCATAAGTATACATGTGAGTATGTAAGTACCTATGTACGTCGCTGATATCAGTAAAGGACAACTTTGAAGTAGAACGTGAATTCGATATTCGAAGAATATCTAAGCTCGATGTAAGGTACGTCCCAAGTACCAAAGAAGAATGCTGAATTTTAAAAATGACAAGATAAAGTTACACAAAATAACAGAAATCATGTATAATACGAAAAGTCACCTGTATCAAGTGGAAAAGAAAAGAAAAAAAAAAGAAAATATTAAAATTATAGATATTCGATCAATAGATATTACTTTAATATAATTTCGACAAGTAACAAAAGTCTCGATCGAAAATTGTTACTTATTATAACAATAAGATGAAAGAAAAAAGAAAAGAAAAAAAGAAAAGCGAGTTTTTATCTGTATGTAATTCATTGAAAATAAATTCGCATTTGTTCCGTAGTGATTATATATTATATTTCATAAAATACGAACGAACGAGAAAGACAAAGATAAAGAAAACCAATTAATTTTGATTTAGCTAACTATTCTTCTTTGTCGAGGAAAAGATTATTTGCTCGTGAGAAATATTTTCTTTTGCGGAAACTTTAAAATTGAGCAACTAAAAGGAAAAAGTGATCGCCATTGTATATTCTCTCTTTATCTCTCTTTATCTCTCTCTCTCTCTCTCTCTCTCTCTCTCACTCTCTCTCCCTTCTCACTCTTCTCTGCTATTTTTTATTTATTTATTCCAGAAGAGTGAAGTCCCGACTCGGAGGAATGAAATTTACGAGCATCTCTTCTCGTACGAATGACATTAGTTTCCGATTTCTCAGCCAAGAAAAAAGAATATTCCACGAGACACGTTAAATATTCTACCTCTGGTTTTATATTTTCCCGCCATGAAATGGAGGATGGATGTTTCGTAAATCCTCATGAGAGAAATGCGCGATAACGTCTTTTTAATTTCGCGCATTCGTCCGAAACGAATTTGATTCGCGTTTATCCGTCTGCACCGGTGCGATGTGCTTCAATTAATCGACGCGATAAATTGTTCAATTTTTTATATTATCGATCAGTAAAAATTTCATACGAATTTCACAGGACACCAACGCTTTACTCCAATGAGAAACACTATATTCGATAATTTCGAACATACGTACGCGACTAATGTTATTCCCAAACTACCAATCGTTCGATAATATTATTATTATTTAATTAAATTTTTTATATATAAACATTTTTTATAAATATTCTCGATATTTATAAATTCTCTAAATGTATTTGTTCTCGTAAAGATACGACACGACTGTTAGTTCGTGTACGATAATGTTTATAACAAAATTATTTGCAATATATTTTTAAATAAATTATTACAGATATGATGAAAAAATAGAGAAAAATTTAACCTTTAAAACAGTCTACGTACGAAGTCTCTACGGCTTTTAGTTCCAGAGATATTCCCATGTGAATATAATCATTCATTGACGCATTGACCTACATAATTTCTTGGAAGATACGTCGACCTATATAAGTTCCTGGAATTATACGCGACGCTCGTCAGCTGGCCAGCGTAAACACTCATTCTTTTGTTTTACTACGAACAGGTGTATGCGAATTATGAATGGCAATTTTTCAAAGGCGATATCTACGTAACCAATGGTCGTAGAGACTTGAAATAAGAATCGTTTTAACGGGGAAAACGGCCTCTATTTATTCATATACTCAGATAATATCGATATAATAAAAGTGATTTCATAAATATTTTATTAAAACTTATTTATTAACCTTCTATTGCTAAAATCGATTTCCTTGATAATTCGTGTCCCTCTGCATCAATATACAAATTTTGCAATAATGTTACAACTTTGGAAATATATTTAAATGAAATATCAACTGCTCTCAATGTACATAAATCTACATTGGGTAAAACATAAATTCTTTTAATGCTTCCGAACGTCCGATATCGCTATAATCGATGGAAAATCAATGCTTTTACGATCTTCTTCTTTTCCGACATCTTACTTGAATGTAACCATTAGCTTTTGCTCTCAACGATAAAAATAAAATTCCTTTATCGTTCTTACGTTCTTTCCTTTCTCCACGGAAAAGAAACCGCATTGAGAAGACATTATCTTGAATAGAAAAGATTTCAAAATGCTTTTAGAATATGTATTGGCTATCGTAATAATACTCTACGCGTTTATGCTTTATCGTAGGCACGATTAACTTTTATCGCAAAAATACAAAAAAAAAAAAAAATACACGTCAATTTACGTTATACCACAAAAATCGAGATGACGTCATCAACAGATTTTTAAAGTTTTCGTTTTCATTCTTTCTATTCGTATTTTTGCATTCAAACTATTTTTCTACAACATTTCTTTATGTTTCCCGAATTTTTTGAACAGAAACGAATTCGAAAAACGTCCAAAATACGTGCTGGTATTTGCATCGTCGAATTTGATGTAACATAGCCTGTATACGTGTTGCACTCCCATGTTGGTTACTCGATCCGCAAAACCGACACGATCGGTCTACCGAAATACGATAAATACAAATAAAGAAGTTCTTCTGCGTCAGCAGCAAGGTGTATTTTGTTGAAGTATTACATGGGTTTAAGCAAAAAATTTTTACAAAGAACATTATCGCATTAATAACACTTGCTAATATATGTACAATATAACGCATATATGTTAAATGCTAATCGATTTAGCCGTGTGTAAATTTTCGCTAGTCGCGTTTTCGATATTTAACCTACTGTAAAATCATCCGTCTAATTCAATTAACGTAATTGCTTAATTGAAAATTAGAACATTATGATCACCATTATTACAATGTTCTATGAACCTTACAATTAAATAAAAGGGAATTATTTTTTGTTTCGCAAAAGCGCAAATCATCGATGTAACCTCTCGTTATAATCTTTTATCGAAAATTATCGCGAAAATATCTACGTAAAATTTTACGAAGCGAGACAAAAAAACATTGCATTTCAAGTTCTGTTCCAATTTTCAATATATCGATGGATAAAAAAAAAGAGAAGAAAAAAAAGAAAAAAGAAACGAAAAATATCACATTCGAAATGCAGGAAACACATCGAGATTTAACCGCAACGATTACGCTAGAACTCCCGCATGCATAAATGAATGCGCTTATGCGAAAGTATATCGAGAGAATGCGTATTCCAGTTGCAATAGTTTAGCCAGCAGAACTGCCAATAATATCACTGGTAATCATAGTGTCGACGATGAAAGCGTAATTTATCGTAGCGTTAAAAAATCAGGAACCCGACGTTCTCATTTCCTTCTGAAATCTCATTCTCGAATTTATTATTAAATTTATTATTTCATTACGATTCATTTTTATTTCATTTCATTTTTAAATTTAAATTTAAATTTAAATATATCACGACTTGAAATTTGTATTAAATATTACATCCTCAAATCTATAATAATATATTTGATAACACAAATTTCACAGTATCATTTTACCTTTCTAAATTCTGTTTCGTTTTCTTTTTTCCTTTTTTTATATAGAAAGTACTTAAAGGAAAATCAATTATGAATTAAAAATTTATATAATTTCGTTGTTATCGGATTAGATTTAATTAGAGAATAGATTTAAAAAGACATTACGATATGTGTATTAATATCATTAATAATACCGATCTCTTATAATTAATAGAAAAAATAAATTTAAGTATTTCTCTAAGAGTCGATTTAGTATTAATGCTGGATCTGTCGTAGAAATTCTCTCTTCTCTACAACTCTCGACGTCGAGTCGTCGCGTACATGACGAGACCATGACGATTATGAAGCAGACGAGACCAGTGCTGAAGCAGCAGTGTATGCGCGGAACAACGCGTCACCGTAACACCGAGGTGACCTCTCCGAGATGTCAAAACTCGCTCGAAGCACTGCATTTATGACGTCATCGTCCCTGTAAATCGTTCGAAATCATTGATAATTATTCAATGATTTTTTATAGTCAATATCGCAATCAATTCGATGATTCTCCTATACCTTTTGTCATCTTTATTAAATTTTTTTCTACGAAATTCATTTTATTTCATATATATATATATATATATATATATATATATATATTGTTCGTGATACATCTGTTATTTCTTTATTTGAAAATAAATATTTCAAAATTTGATCGTCAATCGATAAAATAAACTAAATCAAAATGATAAAGTTATAGTGAAATAGATATGGTTCATATTTGAGTAGTAAACACGAGGATCCATAAGAGCCAATGAAATAATTGATAACTGAATTTCTAATTATTAAAGGTAAATATATTTAAAGGTAAATATAAATATATCAATGCTGTGAAGCCATCAATTTTGACGAGACTGATGCAAAATGAATATCCGTGAAACTTCGTTAAATCTTTCTCCCGTGTCAATCGTGCTTTATTAATTTATACACCTCCAGTGGGATTGGTCGTTCTCGTTCGATTAAATGAAAACACACGTAACGTAATCTTCGCGATTTTATTTTCTATCCTCTCACTGATTCTATTTTCGTCTTTTTTTCCTTTTATATCGAGTCACAATACTCGATACGTATTTCAAATAATCGAGCTGATTTAAATCCAGTCGAAATATAAGTGACTGTAAATTAATATCGTTTACATCGCTTTAATCGTTTCATCATTTATTTTGTAACGTTTTTAAATAATTTTCAGAAAATAAAAAAATAAAACAAAAAATAAAGAAACTTCATTTTACAAAAAAAACGAGCTTTAATTTAAACAATCCAAGTTGCTTTCATAGGAATACCATCGAAAGTTTCTATGTCCAGAGGAGATTTAAACCGATGCACTGGGAACTTACACAAGACAAGCAATAAGTGGTAGACAAATACGCAAGATGTTCACCGCTAGGGACGTGTTGACGCAGAGAGAATCGACGGTAAAGAAGGAGGATACTCAATGGGAGCTTCTATTGTACCTCCATTGTGGACGTTCGTTTTATTAGTTTATTCTTGTATCTTAACCAGTTCCTCGAAATATATAACATTGACAGTTACAAAGTTAACATTTCATCGGTAATAATAATCGTTGACATTACTGTACTCATTCAAACGATTTTTCTACCGAAATTTATAAAATATTAAAGTACATTGAAAAGTTTTTATTTAAAACACTATATCATCTGATTCGTTTTTAAATAATTTCAAAAGGAAATAATCTTTTTCACGTATAATCTATTACTCGTTAAATAAAATAATAGCGATTTAATAAATGGAAGACAGGCATATAAATGTAGAAAATCTCAGACGTGAGTGACGGAAGAACGGAAAGGATGAGTGGGAGAAAAGGCGCTTAACGTTTTAAAGTGTTAACGAGTACGAACAGACAAGTCGGAGAAAGAGACAGACAGATACAGACAGAAGCAGAAAGAGAGAGTGAGAGAGAAAGAACAAGTTTCTTTATTATATCGTGCGAAAGAATAAGTCGAGAGAATTTGCGAGGGTGGTACAGCTTGGTCCGGCTTCCTGCGAAAAATTGCTCTGGGATACTAACAACGTGTATTTGTCTTTGTCGGCAACATTCGCCTTAACGCGCGAACCGTGGCACAGCCATGCGGCTGACAATGCTTTATGGCGAGAACGAACAAAGCGTCTTTCGTTGGAGCCAAGTCGGTTTCGGCTTTGTTCCCTATGGGGGTGCCGAACATCACCGTTGAATACGAACACGACTGGATTTTCGCATAAAGCACGATCGAGCTTTTCGCCTCAAGCGACCTGAATTTGTAAAACTCGTCGGATATAAATCCACAATAAATACCGTGTCTCGTCGTTTATCGAAGTTTATACACTGTTGACGATGATATAAAAAAAAAAGAAAAAAAGAAAAACCGTACTCACGTTAATTTTCATCAATTTTCAACGAGACTCTGTTGATTCAATCTTGTGAGTTTCGATTTGAAAGGATAGAACATTGAATCTTTTCCTTTGATTCAGAAACACTTTGTATCCTTCGAATCTTGTCTTTCGTGATAGCTTTGTTAAATAATAATAATTTTCATTTTAAATAAAATAAAATTTTGTTAAATAAATTATATTGTTTAATTTTGTAAACTATAAATGACAAAGAAAAATCTTTCTCTACGTATTAATCTCTTTTTCTTTTGGAATTAATATCGTCAGATTAATATTGATTCTTAAAACGATCATGCCGTTTGTCGAATATCCTTCTTTTCATAGGACAAATATTTTTTTCTTTAAAAAAAAAAATCTTCCTCTTGATTGCTTACCATCGTCTTTGTAGTAAAATATACAACTAAGACATTCTACTTATCCAAAGAAATAAACATTTTTCAAAAACTTTCCTTGTATTATCGTTTAAATAAAGAAAAGTTCTATCAAAGAAAAACGATATCGTTTCATTCCGTAGTACTACGATCGAATACTCGCGCATTTTATACGTTTTCGAAAATTCTAAGGCTATATTTTATTGTTTCAATATCTTCGAAATAATCGATATCTTTAAAAATTAAAAAAGAAATTTAAAAAGTTTCGAAGATTCATTACGATATCACAAGAGCATATATCGAAGATAAAAAGATTTTCAAATGAATGTATCTCTTTGACATCTTTCTATTTAAAAAGCGTTCGCCGTTAATGAGAATCGAAACTTTTGAAAAACTTGGCGTCAAACGTGATGATATTCACGGGATTTACTTAGGATATTACACCCCGCCTACGTTTTTATTATTTTACTTACTTTTCCGCAAACTCGAAATCCTCGTAATCAGAACGCGTTAACTTGGCAAAGTCAATTTTTTCCAAACTTACCTGTAACGGAATGAAAAAAAAAGTTTAAATCTTGATTCTAAGTGTATATTGCAATAAAATGAACGACCGATAGATAGATATATAAAAATGATTGCGATAAAAAATGATTGATTACGATAAAAAATGTTTTTTTTTAAATCTCACTCTTACGACCATTCGGTTAGGATGCACGGTTCGTATCGGGAATATGAATCATAGTTAACAGTTAAATTACTATGAAATATACACAGTCGAAGGCTATACATGGGATTTCAGAACTTTCTAACCAACAACTAAGTTCGGAAAGATAACATCGATTAATAGAGGGATTTGAATAATCATCAACGATTAAACCTTTTAGGAGTGATTTGTAAGATAAGTAACACGATGATCTATTGACTCGAACATTAGAAAATAGAGAAAGATAGAAATAGAGGAGCGATCGAGTTATTGCATTACAGTATATATTATCGTAAATATTCAAATAAAATATATAGGAATAAAATGAAAATCTCTGTTGACGAAACTATCGACAAACCATTGTTATAAAATGTATCATTAAGTAACGAAACCGATTCTATTTTATCAAAGATTCTATTTTATCAAAGAAATTGTTTCGTGATCGTGATAATATTAAGTAGGACGTATAATATATAATTTAGAAATACTAGCATCGTTTCTAGTGAAGCGATTCAAGTGTGTTTACGTTCCTTTATGGCATGTTTGCAGTCAAAGGTGTTAGTACTTTGTCGAGGTCTTTATATACCTTGTGAGAAATTCTAAAGCGATTTGGCTAAACAATCTTGCAATATCCGATGCCGATCTCTCGTCTTTTCTCACAAAGCCAATACGTAGAGCGCAAAGCGTGTACATTATTACGAAGGCATCATCGTCCTCAGTGTGCATGTGGTAATATCCTATAAACCATCACGTGCATTAATATTCTCCTAGATCACGGATACACTATCCATAAATTTTATACGTTTACCTTGCTGCCTTTACTCAACGGTATACACATATAGAACTAGTCACGTATTTCGAAACTCTCTGTATATACGAAATGCATAGTTTAAGATCGAACGAATCATTCGAAACTTTCTCCATTGACTACGTGGTTTAACTTCGATTCTCTCTAATGGACGTGTTGGTTTCTAACAGGAAATTTATTAGCACAGGAAGTTAAAGATTTTGCCAAACGCACACAACGTATATTAAAATTGATCGATTCGATGATAAAGGGAATACGTTTTGAAATCGGTTATACGTTATAATGATAAATGATAAATACTATGTCTTGTATTTTACTTCCTAGAATAAACGATAAAAGAAAATATCGCGAGAAACGTCGAAATAAGTTTAAAGAAAGTCATTTTTTGAAGTCGTCGTCTCAACGTAAATCCAGATTAAGTAAAGCTTCTCTGCCCGGTGCTTGCATTAAATCTGAATCGAGCAAAGCTTAAGAGAGGGAGGGAGAGGGAGAGAAAGAGAGAGAGAGAGAGAGACTGCACAGGCAAAGCAAACTTTCTCCTTGGTCTTTGGAGTAGCGCATCGTGCGGAGGCTAATTACTCGGAGAATATTAACGAACGATTAACGATGCTATCGATCGATCAAAAGCGGCGTATGCTCCAATTTATTCTCACCGCAATTTTCCTCCCAAGAATTACACTGCTGCCTTGTTATCATCATCATCATCATCATCGTCGTCGTCGTCGTCGTCATCGTCATCGTCATCGTCATCGTCATCATCATCATCGTCATCGTCATCGTCGTCGTCGTTGTCGTCGTCGTCATTAGCTATTATTAAACAATCTTCGATAAAAATTTTTGATTCTTAGCTGTTGTTTTTTCTTAACTCGTTACATCTCGACGTTAAAGTTTCAAATAATCAAGACTAACACGCTTAGAACCCTTCGTTATTATCTTATTTGAATACAAGATTGATTCGTTACTTCAAACTACTTCGTTATCCGTTAGGCTTTCTACGAATTTCTTATTCAAGAAGCTTTGTTAAGCTCTCCTCGTTATCAATGTTATATCTCTTGGAGAGCATACTTCCATTTTGACTTACGAATAATCTTCCTTCAATCTCCTTTTTAACGTCGATATTGACTTTCCATTAGAATTGACTTTGACGTTACAATATACATACATACATATATCTACGATATTTTCTATATTCTAATACTGAATAATATGTTGGATAGGAAGAGTTAAAGGGGTTACTATAATCGATCGATTTCAATTAAATTTTATCTCCTATTTTATTTTACCCCTTCTCTTACTAGAAACACACGATTTTCTTTTTCCACAAAAATAATAGAACAATGCACTCATGTTTTCGATTATTGTGTTGACCAAAAGAAAAAGAAAAAAAAAGAAAAAAATAATCACACTCCAAAGAAAATAAAAATTGCGCATGGAGGAAAGGAAAGAAAGTGATTATCACAATCTCGTTGAAAACGTGTCTCTTGCGACTATTTACGTGCGTAGTCTTCGCCTACGGGCGTCGAGTCTTTTTTAATCACACTCTCTAATTGCAGAACTTTCTATTACGTTTCTACTTTATATACGGTCGTCGGTTCAGCACAACCGGGAGCTTTTAAAGTTGGATAATCCACGATTAAAGCCAACTAACAAGCATCTCGCCGCTCTCTGAATCTAGGTCGGTGTCGATCGGCGAGCTCGTTCGATACTTGCTGTTCCTCTTGTCGTTGCTGCTCGTTTGTTTGTTCCTGCCTTCGCTAAAGCGAGCCTCGCATCGATATTTAATAGCAAAGTTGTTTCTATTAATTGGGAATAAATAGAAAAAAAAAAAAAATAAAAAAGAAAGAAAAGAAAAGAGAAGAATAAAAAAAAAGAGAGAGAAAAGACGAGATTTTGCTCGGCGTTTCGTTTATTACTATCGCGTTTACCCTTGGTTTTCTTTTTCCTTTCTCGAATTAAAGATACGGAAAAGGGTTAATTATAACTGCCCTGGTTTACCTACGTTCAAACTAAGTCGAAGAAAATGTTTATGAGACGGCGCGGTCTGCGGGCCATCTGTGCTCCTTGCAAAGCTTGGAAGAAAGTTCTTCTAGTTCTGGAGAGAAAGAGAAAGAGAAAGAGGAAGAGAGAGAGAGAGAGAGAGAGAGAGAGAGAGAGAGAGAGAGAGAGAGAGAGAAGAACAAAGAGGTGTTTGCGAATCTGTCTAAAATCGAGGTGTCCTAGTTCTTTGCGATTATCCGTAGCCGCTCTAACGTCTATTTGAGAATAATCACGTTTTAAAGCGCGAATGAAATCCAATGAAATCCTTTAAGAAAGCAGATAGATAAATTAATTTTTTTCTTTTTTCGCTTTTTATTTATATTTTTTTTTTTCCAAGGAGAAATTGAAAGATAAGAGGAAAGAAAAATAAATGTATAGAATCTCAAGAATCGCAAAGTGTAAAGATATATAATAAACGAGTGACGTTATTAAATCAGAAAATATTTAACGAGACGCAACAAAATCAAATATTTATTTTAATCAAGCAAATCGGAAGAAGAAGAAGAGAGAAAGAGAGAGCATCGAAATCAAAATCTCGCAAATGTTGATAAGAAATCAATGGAAAAAGAGAAACTTTGACGGAAATATTCACGAATAAATCCGATTTGCGTGATTACATAATCTAAACGCGATTCCTTTCGCGCATCTTACGAAAACAAATTTCGAGAAAGGGAGCTTTTCTGAAGACTGTCTCTTCCTCTTTGGACCGCGTGTTTCTTCCCACTTTCTCGTAATCAAATTAGACATTTCACGAGAGCGAAGAACGATGCGAGTGTTTTGATACGTGCAGAAAGTGGAACGCTCTTCCAAGATCGTGCGGATTCAGACAAGCTTTTCATACTTTTTCTTTTTCTTTTTCTTCTCTCTCTCTTCCTTATATCCCTTCACCTATCTCTCACAGTGGAATCCTAATCTGAATGAGTCGGCATTGCAACCACTTTTTTCCTGATTTTCTCTCTCGTTCTTTCTTTCTTTCTTTCTTTCTTTCTTTCTTTCTTTCTTTCTGTCTGTCTGTCTGTCTGTCTCCGTCTTTCTGTACGTCTACATATCTCTTTCTCTCTTTCTTTCTCACCAACTCTTTTCCTCTCAGTACACGTATCTGCATCTCGGCTTTAAAGCATTAATTTCTTGGAAGGTTGCCAGATGTAGCGAAGATCGGCCGGGATCGTTGCGGATCAGCGACTCGGAAAGAAATTTATAGCCCCGCGGAAGTTTATAACGGCGTTACATATCTCCCACCTACCCATCCACCCACTAGTTTCAATGATTATGTTGCTTCTGATCGTCTGATTTATGTCCTTATATCGCAAAATTCTTTCCTCGATTATACTGTATTTTCTTCGTCGTACGACATCAACTAGCTATTAACTATTTATCAACGAGACAAAAATTGTCTCGACAAGAAGCTAACTGCTTTCTCTATCTATCAGTGATAATAATCGTAAAGAATATCGATCGGGATTATGATTAATGGCAGTAGTATATATAGAAAAGTAAACATCATATCCTCTAGTTCTAAAGTATTTGATTAAGGAACAAGCTTGTATTGTATACAATGCAAACATAAGATCGATCGGTGATTATATGATAAACTTTGAATTAATATGTTTAAGTGGAACTGTTTCTATTATTAATCAAACAACTTATTGTACGTTCTCATAAGAATATTCGAACAAAAGTTAAAACGATAAAAGCACGAAGAAACGGAATCTCATAAAAGAAAAAAATTTCATTAGCCAAACTAGAACATAGCGGACTGTTGGGTCGATTCTGTTGCAATTTTCAAAGCGTAGAAACGACGATGAGGAAACATACGCGTCGAGGGTCCTAGTGGTCCCGCTGAGAGAAGGGAGCCTTAGTATCTTCCCTCTTCGCAACGGTGAGCGGTCTAATTTGAGAGCAAACCTAATATCTTCCACTAAGTTAACCATATTTCACCATGCTCGCTGGTCTCGGCCGTGATCGTAACGCAAAATGTCAGCCTTTCGAAAGACGAAGGGGAATGAACGTCGAGGAAGGAACGGTATGTTTACGAAGAAAGTATAGAGGGGTGAGTTGCTAGTTGAAGGCTAGATTTGCCTCAGGACGACGGTCTTTCAACCCCCGACGAACCGATAGAAGAGAACGAGTCACGAGGCCTATTGTCCTGTTGAATTCAACGGAACCTTTAATATTCCCGCCGTTTATTCTATTCTAGTCCATGGGAAATACCTAATTTAAATATGGTCATAAATACGGAGTAGAACGTTCTGTTTAATAATAATTATCGTCCTTGTTGAAAATAAAAAGAAACGAAAGAGAGAGAGAGAAATAGAGAATATTTTTACAAACGAGCTTAATTAATTAATGATGTAATTATACATTGTTGATTGGTACGATATCGGAATTGTTATTTATGTAAAATCGATATTTCATAACCAAATTCTCATGGAATTTGTATGAGTTTTTTTGAAATTTTGTTGACGTGGAAATTGTACATAACTGTTAATCGTCTGGGGAAAAATATTTTCCGACGCTTTTTCTCTGGTTAAATTGCGTTAGCTGTCTGTTCTGTATCTTTGGAAACAGATGAATACTCGATTATTTATTGCTCAGTCAACACGTCAAATAACATGAAAATGGTCTATTCAATGATTTTCCAAAGTGATTTAAGATTAATTAAGTGGTCGTAAAGGACATAAAGATTCGCAATTATCAAGAATAATACATCGTCGTACGTCGACAGATTTATAGTTGACAACGTTCATTAAAACTAGTTTTACGAATGAAAGAGAAAGATAGAGAATACGTTAATTTCTAAGATCATCGTAGTTTCAAATAGTTTCCACTTTACGGCAGTTTAAAACTCGGTCCTTTAAGAGAGTTTCTCATTTTATTAAGTACCTCTTTGTCAGGTTATAATAGTATTTTCTATGAAGTTACCGGCATTTCAGTGGATTAACAAATATTTGATCAATGATTTTCAACGTCGGGCATCGAATACATAAATACCATGACATTTAACTTTTCTTTAACGTTACTTTAAAAAATTTTCAAAGATCGATTTATTATCATTATTATTATTATTATTATTACTATTATTATATAAATTGCATGCTTTTCAAGAACTAAATTGTCCGAAAATTTTTCAATAGAATCATCAATTAATAATCTCCAAAACAGAAATGAATTTCATTAGGATGTAGGAGCGTGTTCAGAGAATAATTAATAGGCGAGAAATGGGATCGTTAAAATGGAGGGGAAAATGGGAAGAAGGGAGAAAGGGATCGAAACGAACGGTACCTACGAGACTTTGCAGCCGCTACGGAAACGATATTTTATGTAAGTCTATGCTTGTCGTCGACCATATACCAGCTCGCTTCGAATGTAATCTGGGCCAATGTGAGAGAAAGATTTTTGGAGTGCCTTTTCTCTCTCTCTCTCTCTCTCTCTCTCTCTCTCTCAAATTTTTCAACAAGGAGATTATGTATGTTGGAAGCTTACGCACAGAACGATCTCAGTCCTAAAATATGTAAATCTGATCCGCGTTAAAACCATTTTAAAATCATGCGACTTAGCTAGTGTAAAATCACTTCTCTATGTACACGTATTAATCAATTCGAAAGTATTTTTATTTAGAAAAACCTTCGAAAATTATTAACTAATCCTATCGTAAAACAAATAAAAATGAAAATGAGAAATATTGAAATATATAGTAGATCGTATAACTCGCGTTCACCATAAAGTCAGAAGAATACCATTTAGGGAGAGAATTTTTGTCCGTTGCTGTTAAATCTACGAAAGACGAAGGTTCTTTTAAGCATAAAGCTTTATCAAGCCGAGCATCCTTTCCTTTGATGTACCAATTAATTACTTACTACTATGGTACAGTATGTGCACGCGCATACAACTAACGGAGACATGCCGGGCCTCTTTCATCCTCCTCTACTTCCTCCTTCACTTCATCGTCATTAAAACTTATCGGAATTACAGCGTACAAACTTTCCACGCTTGTCTGCTCGTCCTTCTTGCTTGCTAGTTCCATGTTACCGCTTCTTGATGTGCCTCGCGACTAATACAACTAACAAATGCTATAACAATAAGTGGTAGAGACGTAGGAAAAGTCAGACGGCAGCACTAGGCGGGCACTATATAGATAAGATTGATTCTTTGAACTCCGCAGTTACTAAGGGTTTGCCTTCTAATAAATTCTAATTATACCGCTTGGAAAGTTCGTCGCTGTGCTTTCGAGTAATTATATAGGGTTTTACCTCAATTTGTGACTATTGTCGCACGGTATAGCGAGATAGAGACCGTAATTATTGTGTAAACGGTTGCTAAAATATCGTCCACAATTTTAGGTATAACCCACGTTTAAGATGATTACGTAAAATCTGTTGGTAATATCAAAGGTAGAGAATGAAGATTTCAATTATTTTAACAAATTCGCGCCTTTCGAGTTTACCGTTTCGTAACTTTATTACAAACTGAAATTATCAATTCGATTATTAAAATAATTATCAATTATTCAAATAATAAATATCAATTAATTAACACGATCCATCAAAACAAGTGCGAAATGATGTAAAGGTATTAAAGAGAGGTCTAATTAAGATAATGAAACTAGCTGTAAACATCACTAAGATAGTGAGTACGTGCAGCCTAAGAAATTATTAGCACACTTGTGCACATTCCTGGTAACGTGCCTTTTGTAAATAAGCTATGTTTGCACAGATGCTCTTCTTATACACGTGAGAGCGCGCGAATGACGTTTTCTCAACCGCTAAATACACACGAAAGGATCGCACAAAATTGGAGTGACTTTCAAGCTTAATGTAAGAGCTACTTTTGTCCGTTTCGTATCGGTTAGTTGGTTTCTTTTAGGAAATTATCAACGAAGCCATTTAGATATTCCATCGTTAATTCTTTATGTCATCGTTCGAAAATAAAAATAAGCAAAAAAACGTATACGAGAAAGACTTCCGTGAAGTTCAACAAAAAAGAAAAAACAAAAAAACAAGATCAAAGAAAGATATTTAACAACAATAGCAAATAATGTACTCGTCTAATATTCCTTTTCTATTATTCACGATCGATCGTCCAATACTGTTAAATTCTTCACTATTGTTTTAAACTTCTTGCCTATAGAATATTTCCAGGACAATGAAAAAATGCTAATTATTGTATCATAACTTATATAATTACTTCTAAAACGATTCATGTAGATTTTTCTACATATATTACATAATAACACACACACACATATATATATATACACACATATATTTATGTATATATTATATTATACTTCTTATTCTATCTAGCATACACATCTACTGTATATTTCATAGCGAGAGTCTGATCAGGATGGACATTTTCGTATGCAGTGGCAGCCACCAAGCCTACCTACATTCTCGTTATACGCCCTTGTAGAATTCGTCTCCCAGCTGTCGTAGAGAACTGACGGGAAATCAGGTTTGAACTCGTGTCAGTCTCCTTACCGCAGACGGAAGATAACTTTTGCCGAGGAGCCGTACGAATGTCGTCTACGAGCCGAAATGGATATGCGTTTCACGTAGGGAGGACACACTCGACATTCGGTCCTTGGAACCTTCTTCTCCTTCCCTCGCTGCACCTACCCTCTACTGTACTCTCATCTCTCTCTTCTCTTTACCGCCAACTTTCCGAGGCATATCCAGCAAACTTCCGTTATTCTGTGTAGCGTGGTTTCGTCCTTTACCACGACTCGGTGTACGTATCTACATCCGATGAAGGTTTCGTAACGAGATACCTCCCTATGCGATAATGTCTTCTCACTATTTCCGGGTACTTTATGCGCCGTAAAATGTTGCCAAGATAACCTGTTAGAGAGAAAGGGAAGGAGAAAAAGAGAGGAAAGAGAGAAAGAGAGAGAAAGTTTGCACACGTACAAAATCTTCATTGGTTTGTTGATAAGTCACGATTCTAGAGTTCATCGTAATTGGCTAGATTGAAACTGGAAAATTTGCTGACGAGTTTGCAACGTTAGATTAATAAAAGAGAAACATGCTGCAATAGAATAATCGAATGTACGAAAGTTAGGAATTGCTTTTGATATAAATTCATTGAATTGATATAAATTCACGTGCGTCTACGTAGTAACATTTTTAACGAGGTCGTTCTAATCTCGAAATCGTTCGAAATTTTTCGAACATAACCGAGTCCGAATCGTCGATCGATCGTATAATACGTTTCTGTTGGCCAAGGGCCACCGTATATGTTTTGTAGTCGCTGTTGAGAATGAATTTCGATTGTTGTACGTTCCCTTATATATTTATCGTGACAATGTACGAGTATATGGCCATTAATGGATTGAGCCAAGAGTATTGCGTGTGTGCTTTTCTCGAGAGGATATTTCGTCGTTGCCGAGAGTGAAATAAAAAGAAAGAAAAAAAAAAGACAGAAACAGGAGAAGAGAGTATAAGGGTAGAAGAGTGAAAAGACCAGAGGACAACGAGAGAAAAGATAACACGCGTTTTCTAGAGGAATTATTGGGTAGTAAAGCTGTAATGTCGGACGATAGATCCTGATACGGTTTTTCGGAGGGCGGGCAGGACGAAGAGAAAGGAGAGGGGGAGAATACGTTATGGCAAAATTATTTTCCTTCGAAACGCTACTTCCGTCGTTGTTACGGCCTACGACGATGGCATACGATTGCCAAGACTTCCATTGCTTCGATATTATTCTCGCTAGAATGATAACATGCTTCTGATTCCTACGTACAGCAATCAAAACGAACGATTTACAAAAAAAAAAGAGAAATCGCCAAAATTACAATTTCGAAAGTAACTAAAAGAGAAATGGAAAATTTAATTTCACCATTTTACTTGTTTGTTTTATAACTGTACATTTGATTCTTGATTAATTGCCACTTTATCATTATAACAAACTTTGTACTTTTTATAGCGGCACTTTTTTAATAAATTGATCCAATATTTGACGAGATATGGCAGCGATAGGATTTAAAATTTTCCATACGCTCGGAAAAGTCAAACTCTCGAAATTATTACACTTTCCTTTCTACGAAAAAGTTTCCTCTAGCGGGTTTTTCCTTGGACTATCTCGATTTCAATGATCTGATCTTTAAATAAGTTACAAGTGTAAATTTAATTGCGCGAGTACGTAATACGAGTACGTCGTGAGAAAAAGAAAAAAAAAAAAATGTCAGTACGGTTGGCGCATAAATTTTATGGAAAGATTTGCATCGCTAAAGAAGCAGAATACCGGTCCTCTCTCGTCTCTTGTCTCACGAAACCCTTGCATTTGACAAAAAACATAATGAACGAGAACGCGAGTAATTACGGACCGTGGTGTCCCGCAGAGAAAGCTACGAAGAATGTGCAAATGTTGAACTGAAATCGTTAAAAGGTAGACAGCTATTGCGCGCGCGTGCTCGCGCGCATCTCCAACGAATGACCATTGTGAAAATGGCTCGTACGAGAAGAGCAAGAAAGGAGGATGTGCTCTGCGAGTTAAACAATGATACAAATCAACGTTTAGATCATTTTTCGTTGTAGTTACTTATGCTAATGTTCGTTCAAACTTTGACGATCATTTTCAAATAGACCCGAGTTTAAATCTCCATTAAATCATATTCATTAAGATAACGAGATTTCTCACACAAACGCAACTACACGTTTTAACAATTAATCGTTCTTCATTAATCCTAATTACAAGATATTATAGAAAACGGGCAAACTTTCTATCTTTAAAAAGACAATATTCTTACGTGTTAAGAGATTAACGTTTCCATGATAGTCGCATAAATTACGATCGCCATTGGAAGATATCGAAACTCGAAAATATACGAGATAAGAACGATGACGTCGCGGAGTACCGTAAGACACAAGAAAAGATTTAAAGAATCGTTCTAAGAAAAATCGTTCGTACTCGGTTCACAGATATAGTGGTATCCAAACAGAAGCCGGTAAAGCTCGGTATCGTTTCTCAACGCTTAAATCCAATCGTATCGGTAAGAACATTTATCATTCGGTGGTCTAACTCGAATAGTTTCTACGACCGATTCCAAGTGTGGTTTGAATGAATGAATGAATGAATGAATGAATGAATGAATGGAGATAGAAAGAGATAAACAATCTGGTGCTTTTTCAATGGCTGATAAAGATCGGGAAATGCAATTACGCGCTAACACGCACGTATCCATGGATTATATGTAGTAGATATACACACGTATACGCACGTAGAAACATATATGGATGCGCATGCGCGATACATTATTTCTCCTTCTGTTCTTCTGTTCTCGTCTCGCCCTTCTCTTCTTCTTCTTCTTCTTCCTCTTCTTCTTCTTCTCTATTCCTCCGGTTGGCTCACATAATCATTACACGTCGGCAAAAAGGGAGCACGGCAATGCCTTCGGGTGTGCCCTACCTCGACGTTCTAGTCATAGTCGTTGGTGCCGGCGGAAAAGCGTATTACGGGTTTCATAAATTGTAGGGCAAGCTCCCGAGAGTAATCTTAAATAACGAGGATGAAAACGGCCTTTAGCCGAAGTCAGGACTCTCGCGACGCTCCTTTCGCGCTACTATTCCGTGTTATTACGTACTCTTCCTCTCTTCCTCTCTCTCTCTCTCTCTCTCTCTCTCTATCTATTTATCTATCTATCTCTTTCTATTTCTTGCCTTTTCTTACCACCATCTCTTTCTCTACCGTTGAAAGCGTCGCGAGGATAATGTTACGTTAAAATTAACGTCGTAGTCGTTCCAGTAATTGAGGCGTTATCTACAAGCGAAAATGCACTTCCTTAAAAAGGTCTCAGATTACAGAAAGTAAGTTAACGTGAAAAAGAGGAGAGTGTAATGTCGATGATGAGCCTAAATGCTCTCTTTGCCAAGACGATGATCGTGCTTTAATGGGTCACCCGATACATCGAGCACACGTGGCTTGGCACCATTCCGTAGGAAGTTGTTCGAGCTATATCGATTTGTATTCGATTAGGACGTTCTTTAGCTAAACTGTCAAGAAATATCTATCCTCGCTTGTCTCGAAGAATTTTCGTTTTTCCTTTTTCTCGTTTAGATCGAACAACTTGACGTTTTTGATGTCATCTTTCTCGATATATAAAGTTTACACGCGAAACACCCGGTACATGAAACATCGACGCACTGATCCACTGACCTATATATATAATTTCTCGAAAAACACGTGCTCGACGACGTGAAGAGGTAACGAAAGCTACCGACCGTCTGCGATGTCCTCATATACGCTTTCCGATGACCTATTTAATACAGCGGAAAAGAACTGTACAATTTTCGTATACGCTTATAAACTGACCTACATAAACAACTGTTTAATTAACTCGTAATAAAGCAAATATTATTTCATCAATTATTCCACTAACAAGTTTTACCGTTCTGATTGTATCTAGCAACTATATCCAAGTATTATCATAATTAATTTGGAAATAAAGCGATACCTTATTTATCGTCAATTTCGACCAAATATCAATTCACTTGACACACAACTTATAATCGGCATTAATTCATTCCATTCCATTATCGAACGAAACTTTTTAGAGCTTGTTTCATACCAGTCGACGAAAAGAAGAAAAAAGAAAGGGAGGAGGAATATTTTTAAGATCTTTGAAATTTTCGTCACGAAGATCGTTTTAACGTCGCCTCAACGATTTTCGAAGATCTTTCGTAGAAGACGTTCTCGAGTCAATCTTCAAGTCGAATTTATCGTAGAACAGAGCTCTCGGTACGATGTTAAAGTATCTTGAAATTTCCTTCTTGATACATGAGATTTAAATTCGACGAAACTCTTCTCTTTTGAGATCTCAAGAATCTCTTCGAACGACGCGCTTCGGGAAGCAAATTGAAATGATCGTAAGAAGGGCAATTTTCTCAAGTATTCTCGGTGAAAGCTCGTGACGAGGAGATTTTGCGGGTTACTGGGTAGGAAAAGAAATTGTCTGTTTCAAATTTAGAGAAGTAGACGAGGTAGATGATACAAGGTACGAGAGAACGATGAGTTTAATTCGTCTACGAGACTTGTTCCAGAGAAACGTACGCGGACGACGTTGCCTGTTATCGTCTGATGCGAGTATCGATCGAGAGGTAGAGAGAAAGAGAGAGAAATAGGATAGACAGAGAAGGAAGGAGAGAGAGATGAGAGAGAGAGAGAGAGAGAGAAGAAACTAAGAAGAGAAAGACAGAATAACAGGGTAGTGAAAGAAAACCGGAGAGAAAAAGAAAGAAAGTAAGGATTTTTCTTCCCTTGTGCAGACGAAGCCATCCCTTATTTTGGAAGCTCGACATATGCGCTCGTACGCGGTCACGTATAGCGTGCTACTTTCTATCTCAACCCCAAAGAAATTTGCTCAAAGTGTCCTTTCGTTGCAAAGGAAGAGACGAAGAATGTTCGACAAAGTAAGAATAAGAAACAATCGCACGATCTTAAATTCACTCGCTCGCGTTCTTTTCCTTAACTATTACATCGATGAAACGAATGAGAAAGATTGCAAAATTAATTAAAGGGTGGATTACAGTTAAGATTTTATCCGGATTCTATAATATAATGATTAGACTGATTATTATTCTTTAACAATTTACTGTTAATTTTTGTATATTAAATCGAAAAATTGAATAGTGAAAATCGAAAATAAATAACGTATCTTTGAAAGAAAAAGAAAATAGAAAATATAGCGAAGCATTTAAACGATCAATGGATTTCAAAGGTGGATCTTCTACTGACCAGTATCGGAAGGTTCGCCAGCTAAAATTAGTCCGAGCCAATTTCGAAACTTTGGATAGCTTTGACGGTGAAAGTTATTTGAACCGGCACTAGGCGTTGGCTCGTTCGAGTTGCTGCGAATATCGACCATAAGATGAAAGCGTGGGTTGAGTAGTTCTACGTCGGAAGGGAGACCTAGACCCTTCTTCCTGGTCCTTTCGACTTCCGACTTTCGTCTTCCTTCGAACGCATTTCTTTTTCACTTTCGTTTTTCAGATTCTTTCTAATCTGAGTAAATCTCTTTATTTTTACAATCTCTTTCTTTTTTCCTTTTCTTTTCTTTTTTTTTCATACAAACGTACGATCCGAAGGACTATACAGAGTCCTTTATTTTTTATATAAATATATGCCACTATATCGGAAAGATTAAATCTTTTATATATATAAACTTTATACGTTGCACGGAGAAAATGATTGTAATAAATTTGTATACTCTTTACATTTGATATTATTCTAATTATTTAATAAATAATTTTATTATCCTTGTGATTCTATTACACGATAAGATAGAAATAATTAACCGGGTTCTTTTTCGACCTGAAATATTCGTATGACTGATAAACGACCTTACTACTAGTTAACACACGTCCGGCAAATGTCGACCTTTATCACTGAAGGATATACCACAACCCTATTCTGACGGATATTGTAATAACATGGTATTAATAAAATATACATAATTTATTTGATAAAACATAGACGAAGATATGTATAAAATGAAGAACACAATCCCCCGCTGACTTCGAACAACAGGAGGGATGTTTCATTAAAGCGAATCCAAACTCCGCGCGTATCTCATTCCTAATGCGTCTAAACTCCGTCGATATTTCACGCGCAATGAAACTCTGTAATACGAAGGGAAGGAGGTTACGGAACTGCATCCAAGGAATTCCATTAGAGTCAGGCTATAGATACGATAAACCCCTTTGATAGTTCTTTTGCTGAAGAAGTAATTCTCAGAAAAAGCGAGAAACCGAGGACGAATTTCAAAACGATTCAGGAAATTCTAACTTGAAGGAAAACTTTCAAAGAATTTGTCATCCCTTTTCACGACGAATGGAATCTTATTAATACGCGTGCGCGTGTCTATGTATATGTGTGTGACAAACACGCAAAAAAGATATTTACTATGGTGAGATAACATAGAAGGAAAAGATATATATATGCACATACACACACAAAGAAAAAAGGATAACATTTTCGCTTTCAATAATACAAATATTCTTTTTCTTTTTTGAAAACAGTGTTATTATCGGTAAAGAAGATCGAATCTTTGATATTTCTTTTTTATATTTGTTTTTAATTCATTAAAGTTTGTGCTTTATTAATAATAATATAATCAAATTTTAACATATTTAATTAAAGCATATAAAGCATAGAATTCGATATATTTCACTGATAAGTAATTATTAAACATAAAAAATGAGGGATGTAGAAGAGAAATGAGAGAATAGGGAAGAGAAAAGAAAAAGAGAAGGAAAAAAAGATTTTTAATCCAACATGGAAATACGATACATGGAACGTTTAGCAGGAGCAATGGAGCCGAGTAGTAAGCGATTTGTCGAACGGTCAGAAAAGAGGTGGAGCACAATGTCGTTACTATGAAACGAAGAGAACGATACTACGATGCATCCAAGGCAACTAATTTTACAACGAGGCTGTCTCGCGTTCTTAATTAACCGTAGTCGACGAGCCGCCATTTCGTGGATGCGTAACGTTGAAACTAATTATTTATTGCTCCGTGTGGCGCCGTCGTGAAAGAGAAAGAGAGAGAGAGAGAGAGAGAGAGACAAAAAGAGAGAAAGAGAAAGAGAGAGAGAGAGAGAGAGAGAGAGAGAGAGGGAAGCAACGGGTGAATGGTATTACGAGAAAGGGGCGGGCGGAAGGAACGAGTGGGTGGTTGGTCGCATCTCTCGGTTGGTTGCTCGCTCGCTGAAAACGGATGGATGCTCCATATCAAACAGCGAGATTATTAATTAACGCGAAATGTTGAGAAATAGACGTAGCACTTTCCATTCTCTATCAGGATATGCTGATATCGAACTATTTACACACAATTTATCGCCACATGTGAACTATGGGGCTCCAAAGAGCCTCGATTTAATTTTTAATTAATTAATTAATTAATTAATTAATTTATTTATTTATTTATTTATTTATTTATTATTGCTTTCTTTCTCTCTTTGTTTCTTTATATATTTGTTTATTTATTTATTTTCTTTTCTTTGGTTTCATTCAGCCGCGACAGAATTTATCGTAAAAGTTTAATTGAAATTCCTCGTTGCTTTTGTAAATTTTCCCGTTCTCTCTTGTTGATAAAGGGAATCTATATAATACTTTGATATAATATTCATTTATCCCGAGGGTCAATGATTTATTGATATCAATTTAACGTTTGTTATTTATTAATGACGATTTTATCGGAATCAGCGAGGGGCTCAGGTTATTTCATTTTTTTGATAGGCGTTCATATTTTAACAGTATTCTTACTTTTCTTTTCTCCCATATTTTTCTACCGCAATATCGAATTTAATTGGAATTCTTCGATTTTCTTACAAACGATATACCTTCGTAACTTTGAAAATGTCGAGAATATAGCCACGAACGCTTCGGAGAGCACAGACCGATCCGATACAAGCTGACCTCGGAGATTCTTCCTTGACGATAAATCACGACTCAAAAGAGAGCAAGAATAGCGGAATGATAAATAACGTACTTAGCTTCCCGATCCTGTGAAGGAGAACCCTTGGACGTTGGTCGAAGCGTAATAAGGGACGATCCTCTTTCGGAAATTAATATACCTACTTCAAAATGACGGCTCGTTATCAGTGACAAATTCATATAGTCTTATAATTCTTTTAATTCTTTGACTTATCGCCATTGAAAATATCTTTTTCGTGTTATTACGAATTATTTCTCAATCGTCGTTTCTTTTTTGACGAAGAAAATTACTTTTATCGAAGAAAACTATTTCTTGTTTCATTTATTCAATCTACCGAGAGAATTGATTTTCTTTTAAATCGAAAAACAAGAATATATCAATGAATATGGATCGTGAATTAGGGGTTTTCGTGCGAAGTAACGAACTAGTTGGATATACTCGCATTCTCCTTGTACGTTATGCATCCTCGTGAAAGGGAGAATGATGTACGTAGAGCTCTTTCAAGTGTGATAGAATCCTAGATTTCTATTCGTCCGGATAGATATCTCGAGAGTTTCTTCGTATAGTAGGAATATCATATTACCGTTCTATTTATTCGTGCACGCATTTGCACCATAAACAGGACTCGATATGTACCACTGGATACGACTCACCTAAAACAGAGAAATTCATTTCATTAATTCGCTACATTATTAATTATTTCCGTTAATTTGTCTATCCAAATTTAATCCGAATGACATACGACTCATTAAATGTAATAGACGAATTGTATAATATGATTAGGTTTATTCGTTACAAATTTGTATTAATTCCAAATTATAATAAAATAAAAAATCTCTGAAAAAGGCGATCTCATTGAATTTAATAATTAAATCAATATTTTCTATATGATCAATAATCGTAATTTATTCGTATTTATATGTGTATCGTATCGGTAATCAAGATAGAATTTTCAAAAAGAAACTCTCGAATGTCATTCTTATTCGTGAAACAATTCTTTGAAAAAAAAGTGATTGTTACTACAATAATTATATTAATTATAATCTTTTGTAAAGAATTTTCTTACGTTGACAAACAACTAAATCACGATAGTGTCCTACGATCTTTTTCTAAGCAAAAGATTATTAATTTTTTATAATTGACAATTTCGTGAGAAAAACTTTTTAATCGAACTAATTATCTCGTTGTAAAAATCCGATTGTGGTCTAATATCACGTTGGGTCCACAAATTAATAACGCTGATTACGTTCGCTGAGATATCAGCATTCAATATGCGATGCATGTTGCACGTCGTGACATATTGAAACTGGATTTACGATGTTGCTGTTCTCGATAACAGCTAGAAATGTATTTGCTAGGCGAATTACTATGCCAAACTAGACGCATCGTTCCACGGGAAAGTTGATTTTCGGTAGCACGTACGCGTCCTGTTGTCATTGATCCTTCCGTTACATTTTGTATTTTTTCTTCGTTTTATAAAAAAAAGAAAGAAAAAAAAAGAAAAAAGTAGATCATACATTTTCTCTAGAAAAGTTTATGATAATAAACTCATGGTCTTGCCTATTCGTTGTATCTTCGGTTATTTACATTACAAATTTTTCGTTCATTCACATATTTTTATATTCATCGACGTGATAAAGATATTGATTTTTCCAGCAGAATTTAGATAAATTATAAGAAAATTCGTGAACAACACTTTATCTATTTATTTCGAAAGATTTGAAAACTTATCTACAGTTAAATCAAATTAATAAAGAAATCGTAATAATCAAAATACTGATGAAATTCGTTTGATATTAATGTCACATTATTTCTATTTTACGAATTTCGAATTTGGAATACGAGTGATATCAAAGTTACATTAAATCTGTCCAAGAGCTACGAAATAAATCAGGTGAAAGTAATCGTTAAACGAACTATTCTTGATGCAAAGATCAATGGCCGAACAAAATCAAGTTTCAAGGAATACTCGAGGGAATTGAGATGCTTTGTTTGTAACGTTCTATCATCCAGGCATCTTTGTCATTGTCGTTGTCGTTATTGTCGTATTTGCTTATCGATGAAATACTGTTAAATGAATGTATTTCACGAAACAATTTGAACACCCGTTAGAATCTGACTGCCCTCAATCGTGGATTTCAAGCACGTACTTTCGGTTCATTCGAGAGTTATCATTACTGCTTTCGTTTCTGAACAGTCTCTTCGATACGACGTACATACCTTTTGGCATGTTCTCGATGACAGAAACGATCTTCTCTAGGTTCTAGTTATGATCGATTGAAAAAGTTTCAAGTAAAGGGGTGACGAAACCGGTGATGAATTTTCATGAGTAATCGAAAATGTTCTACCAATCGTTGTGTTATTATTATTATTGTTATTGTTATTATTATTATTTCTGCAAAGTATTTATGTAAATTATCGTATCATCGTTATATGTATTATAAAGAATGAATCTTGATTATTCATAAGATTTTTAAATAGCTTCATCTTGCTTTTATATTTTAAAAACGTTTAATTTAGGAAATTAAAGGAGTTAGACGTAAAATATGTTTTAAGATCTCCTCGTTCATTACTTTAATTACTTCGTCTACATTTCGTTTTATTAATTATGCCAGACATAAAGATCGTTCAACACAACATTTTTTAGAAATAAAACGTTAAAAGGATGAATCTGTGATAATAAGTAAGAGAAATGTTAAGAAGATTGATAATTACTTTTTCCTGTGAAATAAATCAAACTATCTAAGTGAAACGTCTAATGTTTTCTAAGAACAGTGTAATTAAGTAAAATCTTTGAAGAAGAAGAAGAAGAACATTGCAAGTTCCATGAGACTAATAGAACTGGATAAAACGTTTCGGGCTATTCGATTTGTTCAAAGATAATCAGAAACTCGTTTGTTCCGGTTTCTACGAAGATAAGGACGACGTGATAATGCCTAAAGCGTTGCTATTGCAAATCGAACTTGTTAAACGTCCGTTCGAGATTTGTCTATCGAACGTTCAAATGATTCGTTTCTAAGAAGAAAACGAATGATAATCACAGAGAAAAAGAGAAAGAGAGAGAGAGAGAGAGAGAGAGAAAGAGAGAGAGAGAGAGTGAGAAGGAGAAACAAGAAAAAAAGAAAGAGACGGATACAAACGTGCTTTGATTTGATTACGTTGTCGCGAATCGATCGAACAAAGTCCAAGTAAGTAGTTTGAAACTTTACGTCTATATCCAATTGATTCCGTAAAGAAGTTTTCAATATCTTACGAATTCGTTAGTTAAATATTCCAATAGAACGTATAACGGAGCAAACGTTTACATTAATATAAATTTATAAACAGCTCGTTTATACAAGTGTACTATCTCTTCGACGTTTCTAACGAAAAGACAACACGAATATCTTTCTATTTAAATTCAAGTTAAATATATGCCTATCTAATATTTTTTATATCAAAGTTCTCTGGAAACGAATCTAAAAGATTTATATTGGATTTAATACTAACAATGTCGAATATTTCAAAAAAATCAAACTACTATGTTTCTAATTTAATACTCGATCGTCGATGAATCTCTCGTTACGTTAAAAACGTGTGTTAACCCGTACGCGATATTATAGTTGTTTATTTATTTCTATATGTTCTCGTTCTTATTGAAAAGATTGTATTTCTTTCGTATCGAGAAATATCGTTAAAATCGATAAATATATTAATATATAAATAGAATAAACTCAGTGGTTAGGTTGCTTTCACAAAAACGTTCGAATAATCTCATTACGACAGAACGCCCGATAAAATCTCGACCGTAATCGAACTCTATCCGACTTACAAAAAGAGATTTGCGAGATGAGAGAGGCTACACGGAAAATACGATCCGTAGGAGATTGTCGCCAGGATCTCGCGCTTTTTCGTAGGTACGCCGCAAATCGGATTTTTCTCGTATAGGAGGTCTGTAGAAGAGGTTTGATACTGGTAGCTTTCGTGGCGCGTAACTTTGCACGAAATTTCATCGTACGAAGTAGCGGCCGGCTTTCAAGGCATTACGCTCCTGACAGGACTACCTGTTGATCTACCTTAGGTAAGAGTGTGTGCGAGGGAAAGAGAACAGGTAACTCGAGTTACCTTACGACGTATAACTTACGACCAAAGTGTATCCTTTTAGTCGAGCATCCCTTAGCCTTTGTTTTGTTTTCTTTCTTTCATTTTTTTGCTTTGACCTTCCACTGTTGTCTCTTATCTTTTTTTTTTTCAATTTCTCAGATACGATGTTAACGTCTGATTGCTAGTCTGACTGCTAGTTATCGATCATATTTATATCGGAGACTTATATATCGGAGGATTATATTTTAATCAGATTTTAAATTATATTCTCTTTGACCGATCTATTCGGTCATATACGATGTTGTACGGTGACAAGAATTATTGGAAATCTTTTTTCCGGATTATTGGAAAGTTTTTTCATTTAAATAATGATCATACTAACGCGAAATTTAAAGATAAACGTATAGAGCGAAAACGTGTAATGTAATTTACTTAATAAAAATAATATCATAAAAGAAACTAACTAATTTACCTCTGCGAACTTTGAAAGTTTTCAAAGTAAACAAGAAATTATCGAATAAAACATTTTGAACTTAATATTATATTAAACGTTCCTTTACTGAATCATCGTAGTTTAGTTTCTTAAAATATTGTATTGACGTAAGTGTAATCAAACAAATAAATCTACTCAATGTAGATAAGACTTATCAGCTTAATAATCTTTATATTATATGAAGACATTATATTTATATATAAACATAAATATATATATATAATTTTATATAATTATAGTATTTCTTAACGCTAGTTAACTTGAAAAAATATTTTCATAAACACGTACTATGAAAAAGTAATAGGAATATTAAATGTTAATAAAATGTGGGATATTGCGGAGTATCGCACGTGTTATGCAACACAGACGAGTAGATACTGAGAAAACTTCTAAACGGAAAGTATTCCGTTCTGTTTGAATGACCTTTCGATCGGCACGTTCATGTTCTCTCTTGCGAAACAATCTCGTGCGTGCGGCGCCTTCGAAACGTCAAATGTCGTCTGCTTTTCCGCTGTACTTTTATATAATCTCGACACTACGTAAAATGATTTATCCACATATGTACATACACATTCTTCCATTTATCATATATACATATTTCATTAACTTTCACCATTAGACAAATATTTAAAAAGTTCATGCTCAAACTAAATCAACATTCTTCGAAACTAAAATAGAAAATAATAAATCGAGAACTCTCGTACGATTCTTTTTAATTAATGTATACGAGCTAGTCAACATAAAGAATAACTCGAATAAAATCGACAAAGTAAAGGTCGATCTATATATAAAATTTAATAACGCATAATTATTAATTTAAAACTGCCTCAAAGAGTTAAATTAGATAGAGAGGAAAAAAGAGACAGTGAGAAAGGGAGATCGAATAATTGTTCAATTCGGAATATAAGAAAGAAAAGAAGAAAAAGAAAAGAGTAGTATGCTGAAAAGTTATCAACGTGAAAAAAAGTAACTTTGTCAGAATCTCGAGAATTCCGCTTGGATACCTCGGGCTCTGACTTTACATCTATTCGAGGAGAGGAAGAAGAAAGAAGGAGGAGGAATTAATTAAAAAAGTCGAGTTTCCTTGTCCTTTCGCCGAGTAGGGCGACTCGATATTCTTGCTTTCGCGAGGGTTTCGAAGAAATTGTAGATCCCAGAATAAGAGGGTGCATGGACATTGGTAGAGAAGGACGATAGAGGAAGAAAGAGAGAGAAAGAGAAAGAGAAAGCGAGTGGGAGAAAGAGAGAGATGGAAAGAAAGATAGAGAAGAGAAAGAAACAAGGAGGAGGAGGAGGAGGAGGAGGAAAAAACCAGAAAGTATTGAATTTCTTTAGTCGTAGCAACGTCCAGACGTGTACTATGAAAGACTTTGTTTAGACAGTTTCTACAGTCAAATAAAATCTAGTAGAAGAAAATGGCGATCTACCGAATGTGGTATGTATACGTAAGTGAGGGAAGTAGTAGAAGAAGCGGCCTTTCGAGAAAACTCGTGGAGAAATTCCCGGAAAAGTAAACGGCAGGAGGAAGGAAAGAGATGGGGGAGAAAAGGAGAAAAAAGAAAGTAGAGAAAAGAGAGAGAGAGAGAGAAGAAGGAAGGGAGATGGACGGTCGAAGAAAGAATAAAAGTAAAAGACGGGCAACGGTATAAGGCAAGCGAGCGAGAGAACGAACGAATGAACGAGGAAAAGGGAGGAAAGGAAAGGAGAGGAGAGGAGAAGAGAGAAATGCAGGGTAAGGAGTGACGGTTGCAGGAGGGTGGAAACGGAGCTCATTTCCAAGCGAGCCCGCGGCAATCCGCAAGCATTTTCCGGGTGATCGACGTTCCCTCGCTTTTCCACACCCACCTTCAACCTTTCTTCATCGATTGCGGGAGTGAGAAACTGCGAGAGAAAAAGAGAGAAAGAGAGAGAGAGAGAGAGAAAAGAGGGGAGAAAGAGAGAGAGAGAGAGAGGTGCTCTCTTATCCACGGTCCACCGAAAAGTCTTTTTCTCTTGACCCTTCGTTCAAAGCACGGCTTTTGCCCTCATTGTGTCCCTTTTCGCTCCGCCTTTACGTCTTTTTTTTCTTTTATCTTTCTTCTCTCGTACATTATTGTCCATCTCACAATACGCCTTCCCTGTAGAGACTCCGACTGACTCCCTCGTTATGAATTCGACTAACAGACTTTATTCTCTTTCTTTCCTTTCCTTTACTCCTCATCCTGTCATCTTTCTCTCTATTTTCCAAAAAAAAAAGAAAAAAAGGAAAAGAAAAGTTTATTTATCGATGTTAATCTCGTTCGATACTCGATGGATATTCGATATTTAATAATATTTAACTTAAAAAATAGGAATGACAGAGCGAGTATTTTGAGAAAGAAAGAAATAAATCTTCTCGTAGATACGAGCCTGTGCTAACTCATAAAGAACGACCTTTGGATATATTAATAAAACAACGATATATTATCTATCAGACGAGAATTTGGAAAAGTAAATAAACGTTCAGATCGATTCCAGGACTTGTGTTATTTCGACGAATTCCGCTTACTTTTAGTATCAGACCTTGACATTGAGGATAGACGAATACACGTCATTCAATGAAAAATTCATTTCCCAGTGAAAGTATAGGATATCTTTGAGTTCCTATGCGCTTGTCTGCCTTTATTTGACCATTCGCTTAGGTTCGTCTCTTCTCTGTAAACAAAATGAGGAAGGTCTGCAAACCCGTCTCCCAGTGAAAGAGAAATATTCGTAAAAATTTCTTTCTCTCCTCTTTTTTTATTCCTTCTTTTTTCCCTCTTCTCTCTCTCTTTTTTTTTTTTTGAAGTATTTCTTTCACAGACCACATGATTTTTGTTCGATCGTTGATAAAACGAAACCGTTGATAAAGATTGATGCGTCAGATTCATCGCAAAAAATAAACTTCGGCAAAGAAATCTTAGAAACATTTTTTTTCTTCACTATCGATCTATTATTATTGTTATTGTTGTCGTTATAATTTAACGAACACGTTATAAATATTTCTCTTGCGAAGAAAAAATCTTTTCGCATTAAACGCCGATCTCGAATGTTTCGATTATTTTCAATCGTGAGCAGTCGGGTAAAAATAAAGGTTCACTAAGGTCTCGCGTAGAAAACTACGAAAGAAAACGGCCGCGAGCAGGAGAAGTCTTCGTAATAAAAGGTGAACCGTAAAGCGCGCGACGTCGCTTTAACGACGACGTTGCTCTTTGTCGTTTTGTTCGCGCCCCTTCCATTCGCCGTCACTTCAACTCCTTCTCCTTCAGCCCTCTTTACAATAGCACGCCGTTACAAATTTTGTGAAAAAAAAAGAGAAAAAAAAGGAAAAAAAAGAAAAAAGAAAAGACTGCATCAAGTCGGGCGAGCTCGCCATCGTCTTGCCACTAAAAGGTACTGTTGGAAAGCCTCGTGAAAATATTTCGAGTTCACGTCGATACTCTCTGATGTAAACGACGTTGTCCTTGATAAAATGAAAAAGAGAGAAGGAGAGAATATAGCGCAAAGTACCCTCTTACTGGGATGCTCCTTTACAAGCGCGATCCTACGAGTGATCTTTTTTTTTTTTATGTGATGAGTTTGCCTGTAAAACCTTTTTAAAGAAACCACGCAAATGCTCTTTTATCTAAGAACCTTCTTTAAGAGAATAGGTGTATGTATATATACATATAAAATATATATAATATAATATATATATTATATTATATATATATCTGTGTGTATATATGTAGATGTGTATATATTTATTTATTTATTCCATCGTACAATATCCTTTGGGATAAATAAAGTTTCTCTCTGAGGAGGAAAAATTTGTCATTCCTCCTCCTCCTCCTCCTCTCTATCTCTGTCTCTTCTACCAGTCGATCCTGACGACAGCTCGTAAAACTTGATAACATAGAATGTGATGCTGGTATGTCGAAATATTCAATACTCGATAAACATGGAATAAACTTGACGAGATCGGTGGAATATGACTGCTTTTTCGTACGTCATTATAGAAAATTCGGGTCAAACGTAAAGTAAAGAGATAAAAAAGAAGTAATAAAAAAAGAAAAAAAAAAGCAACAATAGGCCGACGGAACAAGTCGAGCTGCGACTGTCTCGTAAAGAAAGCTTCTTTTCATCTTTTTCTTTTTTTTTTTTTTTTTATTTCGAGTACATTCATTCTCGATAATTATTTTTATAATCTACTCTGAAAATTATTCGCGATTTATCGAAATAAGAATAATAAAATTAACCAAAGTAATAATATTAATAATAATATTAATTCAGTATTAAAATATAATTTAAAAATCGATTTTTTACATCACACACTTATCAACAATTCGTATCGTTTCATCGTGTTTCCTTTTAAAATATCGATACTATTTTATACGCTCGAATTATTATCGCGGTTAAACGTTTGGTAAAAAAGAGAAATCGGTTGGTGCGATAAACGATCTCGCGAAAGAACGACGTTACCCAACGTCAACAGCTATGTTAACGGAGAGAAGACGGAAATCGTTTAGCCGTAGGCAACATTGTGCACAAGCATAGAAATATTTCAGTGTGTCAACGTGCTCGTTTGCGGTTGACTACAGAGCCTTAAGATAGGCCGAAATTCTCTTTGTGCGTCTGGCCAAAAGCTGGCTTTTCCACTTCGTACACCCTTTACTACACAACGTCCACGTTGGCTTCCTCACTTCAGATTCTCATTCTCTCTCTTTCTCTCTCTCTCTTTTTTCCTTTCTCTCTCTCTTTCTTTCTGTCAGTATCGTATTCGTCGGTCTCTCTTATCCTCCATTCAGTCATTCAGTTATCTCTTACACGTGTACGACATAAAAAGAATCTAGTTTTATGCATCCCATGAAAAGTTTCCAGCACGAATGGAATTTTATTCAGTTATTTTGCAACCATTTCTCTTGTACACCTAGAATATACATTTACGTATACACATGCGTGACCGTCCGTCTATTCGCTCGAATCTTACTCGACGTACCATATCTCGTAGATATTCACCGGCTACTATGAATGCGATAATATTCACGTACGCATACAAACTCGCACGGTTTTTTGCTGAAAGCAGATATAATGATGTACCGTCAACTTCTTTCTCTCTCTCTCTCTTTCTTTCTCTCTCACTTCTCTCCGAGACGATGTCAAGCGTTGGTCATTTACCGCGTGCTCACTTTCTTTCGCTTAGAAAACGTTGGAATGGTGGTCGTGCTTTATCTCAGAATACATGAAGTTTATTCTCGAGTTCGGCGATAGAAATTTTCTTTTCAGAATCAGAAACGATGCAACGTTTCTGAAAGTTCGTTGAACTCATTTGACCTTGGAAAAGAAAAAGAAAAAAAAAGGGGAACGAAAAAAAGAAATAATCTATCGAGATAAAACAGACGCGCGATGATCGAGATAACATTGTTTAATTAAAAAGAATTTTCTCTGTAAGAATAATAAAAGTAATAATAATACGATCGACACAGAAGCGTATTCGTATAATAAATATTCTGGATACACGAGTCTACCATGGAGTTTTCCATTTTATGGCTTAAGAATATCGTGATAAGTTGAAAAACGACAGCTCGCGTGCACGATAAAGAGTAAGTTTCTTTCTGTTAAACGCAAAACTGTCTCCTTGTTACAGACGACGAAGAACGATTGTCGAAAAAAGGAGTGATGACAACGAAAATAACGGTAATGACGGATATAAAACTTTTTTACGATTTGCACGTTTAATTTTCCCTTGGTTGTCTCCCTTCGCATCCACGAGAGGATAGGTATAATTTCGTGTAAATGCGAGGAAGGGAGATAAAGCAGGATACGAAAATACAAAGGTACAAAAATATTTACATTTTATTTCTTTTGGCAGAAGATTAAACAATAATTAAGATCGTCAACATCTTTTAATTTTATATATATATTATGTATGTATATATATTTGCTTTCGCACGTATAATTATAATGGCTGAAAAATTATTACGTTTAATATAATTCTTAACACTTAAGAAAATTATCGAAAAATTAAAAAGAAATAAAATATATACTGATCATGATAAAATCATTATGATATGTTCTTTATATTTTCTATGCTCATAGATAAACGCAACGGTTATCTTTTTCCAGCTAATGGAATTAGTTGAGTGCAAAAGTAGAAAGAAAAGATTGATATGTTACATGAGAATCCGTTTTCGGAGACAGAGAAAAAAATGGCGCTCCCGTGTCTACTCCTCCCTCTGAGTAAGAGAAGCGTCCGGAACAATCGGACTCCGAGGGGTGCTATTTGTTGAACGATGGAGTTGGAATTTTGCCCGAAATCCATAAATCTCTGCGTGTATGCCGGACCTACGGGTCGTCGTACAAGTTCCGTCGAATATTCGACATGGATCTACCTTCTCTCTCTCTCTCTCTCTCTCTCTCTCTCTCTCTCTCTCTCTCTCCTTCCTTTCGTATTTCATTTTATTATTACTTTCCTTATCCCACGCATACCATAAACTACTCTCATAAATTATTCACAGCATATTGTTAACATTTTGAATATAAACAAAGAGAAACGAGAAAAAGAAAAGATATAGAGAAATTAAACATTCTATAATACAGAAAAATTATATATATAATTTCAGAAGGGTGTAAAATTTGTTGAGAGATCAAAGGACAAAGGAAAAATAAATTTATGCTTTAATCGATTCAAAGAGTCTGTTACCATTAACATTTTTAATTGATCTTTTATTGCACAAAGCGCGATGAATAGTACATTGCTTTGACATTCCTAAAAGATTAATGCAAAAATGGTTGGAAGGCAAGCTTACAAACGATGATAAAGAAATGTAATTTTGTACGAAATTAAAATACCTCTTTTAATAAAATATGGTTAAGATTCATGGAATGGCCCTCGTTCTAGCGGTTTTCTATTCGTTGAGAACGCTTTCTTGCTATAATTTACAAATTACAAGTAATTACCTTTTATGAAATATGTATGGAATAGCACTTGTATTATGATGCTTGACATTTCAATTACTTTTTATTACTTCGTAGTAATATTAAATTTTATGATAAAGCAAAAATCATTTACTTTTCTATTAAAATTGAACGAGGAAAAAAATGGCTTTATTAAACACCTTAAAAAAAAAAAGAAGAAAAGAAATGGAACGATAATCGATTGGAAAAAAAATAGAGAAAGAGAGAGAGGGGGGGGGAGAGAAAACAGAAAAAGAAATCTTTTAGATATATACTTAGAAATCCTCTCTTGACAGTCGAAAATTGAGGAGTGAAAATTCCAGGAGGTATTTGAACACGATGTAAAATTAATTTGAAGTAACCATGTAGGAAGGTCGCTATGCGAAATAATGGCTCTGTGGTTTACTTATACATATCGGATTTCCAGTCCCTTGTTCCAACGAAATTTGATATTCGCCGGATAGGCTATGGATACCTATACGAACACGTTCGTAAACCGTTCGAGCTTTCCATGTGATTTATACGTCGGTACGGATAATGTTGCTACCGCTGTAGATTATTGAATACGGAAATGGTGAGTACTATATAGATAGATACGTACCATCGAACTTATCGATTCTCCGTAGATGTCAAAATCGTCGATGAGGGTGAATCCATCAGATCGTCCGTTCGAATTTTCGAATTTCTTTCATACGACGTGAATCGATCGATACTTAATCGTTCTTCGAAGGGAAAAGCTTTATTCGAAATTCAATTGATCAACTCCATTCCTAATTTGCAAACGTTCTCAAGCTTCATCGAAAAAAGGAGAAATAGAGAGATGCTCGTTACGATTCGTAAAATGAATCTTCGAGCTTCAAAACGAAAAATCTTTCAATTTTCGATCGAATTAATACGATCTTGGAACGAAATATTAATTATCAAAAGTAATTACGAAAGTCAATGAACAGAAACAAGGATGAATTTATGTATCAGGTAGATATCTTTGTCGATTTTCTTGTATTCGTTTTTTTTATATAAGAATGTCTAGCGATTTGAAACATAAGTGACAAAGACAGAGACAGATAGAGAGAGAGAAAGAGAGCATACACTAGAACTCGTTATTACTATTATTACGAAAGCATAGCAGTTACAATTACTCGTTAAGCTCTTCCCTGAAAAGACTTTGCGTGTCTCAGTCCGTAATTTTAATGAGGAATAACGTCTTCTATTATACTCTCGCGCTAACAAGAATCCATTTGCACTTGGGATCAAGTCCGTCGTTAGAGTCATCTTCTTTCTCTTTGCCGCACGTTCGAATATACTTGTGACTATATTCATGACAAGAACCGTTAACTTCTCTCTGTCTATTCTATTAATGAACCAGTTTGTCAACTTAAGGTTAATTAACGTAATCAAACCGACGAGACCAAACTCGTTTTCTTGTAATACTTCTCATTAACCAAATAACCATATTTGTAATCGTTTAATAACTCCTACTTTAAATAATACCAATTCTACAGATAATAAAATATCTCTGCATTATATTATTTTTCCGTGAAAATAAAAGAGAAACAAAGAAGAAATACATATATAAATTATCCTAAATTTATACACATACGTGCACACACGGGGAGGATAAAATCAGAGTTCGTTAAAAAAAAGAAAAAAAAAAGAAGAAATTATCAATATATAATCGAACAAAGTACGTTTCTCGCCGACGAAGAGATAATTGTTTAATCCGTTCGAGCGCAGGTATAGTTAATTATGAAATCTCTAAATTGATCAATTTCAAAACGGATATCTCGTTGAAAAGTTTGTTTTTTCTTCGCAAATCTTCTATCAAACTTGAAGTTTCGTCGGATGACATTCGGGAACGTTTCGAATATCACTCGGTCACTATTTCGATGTCCTTTCTACGCTGCCAAACGCAAAAAAAAAAGAAGAGAAAAATAGAGAGAAAAATAGAGAGAAAGGGAGAGAAATAGAAAGAGAAAGAGATGGAGGGGGAGAGAAAGAGCTCTTGACAATATTGTGAGAGAGAAAAAGAGAGAGAGACAGAGAGATAGAGAGAGAGAGAGAAAGAGAGAAAGAGAGAGAGAGAGAGAGAGAGAGAGAGAGAGAGAGGTGGTAGCGACCACCACAAATCGAAACGACGATATAACGTCCCCCGACATAGATTGATGAGACTTGGGATAGGTGTCTCGTCTTCGTACACGGTCAACCACTCGCATCCCGCATTGTTTCCGCTTATGTGTGACACGTCACACACCCATTTTCTCTCACGCTCGATGTAATTCAACGTGCATAAACGATTTCGCTAATTGAATCGAATAAACTCTTTTTCATCGATCAGTATCTAATTAAAATTCGTCTTGACTATAAAATCGAGAAGAGAATATTATCTATTTATATAACTAATTACGAATTACGTGTCATCTTTATAATTATTAAATAGTTTAATACAATAATTGTAGAACACTATTATAATACAAATTACTTAGATTATATTATAGTCTTCAATAATAAGATCAATGTTGATTTTATCGAAGAACATATTTATTTGAATTTTCTATCGTTTAATAATCGTATAATACGCACATATATTACACATTCCCTCTTCCCACATACACGCACACACCAACAATAATAATAATGACATTTGGCACTTATTACGAATATGACGAGTTCATTTGTCTCTGCAAGTTTGCCGTGACACGTGTAATCAACTTTCGTTAAACAAACTGCCCGATTAAAAGGTTAATTTGACTAACAAAAAAATGACTCGTCAGTCGTCAATTAAGAATCGTACAACGTATATCTAGATATATATCTAGAAAAAATATATCTAAACATATTTTGCTACAGCTTGCGTTCAGCATTTTACGAAAGAGAAAGAGAGGAGAACATTTTTGCGTCTCGAATAAACTTTGTTATCTCTCGTCTCAGTGAAGGTATACCGCTACGAATGTTCGTTATAAAGTAGTTCTTTTTATCTTTCCCAAATCTTGATAAAAACTATTCAAAACTTCGCGACATTCTTTCAAACATAAACCGAGCCAAATTATCACGTTTATCGCGAAAAAACTTTTTCATTCTCATTCTCTTTTCAATTTCTTTTTTTTCCATTTTTCTTTCCATATGTCAATCTCTAAAATATCTAAAATTATATCTTGTTGTTGTTGTTCACTTTATCCTATAGACATATAAAATATCAAAGAGACGTACCATTTCATTAATTCTTTATAATTATTACAATACATTCTTCCTTTTACAGAATACAAAGGATATTAAAAAAGAAAGAAACTTTTTCATTTCATTTCTTTAATTATAAACCTGTCTTATCTCGATACCATTATATTTACTTTGATTCATATAATGAGATTGCATGTTTACCCTTTTCGACAAGCACAAAAACTAAAGTCATTAACAAACATCAACAAGAAAAGGATAGCCTTGTACAGAAAACTTCCAAGATGGGTCGTCTCTTAAATGTATTTTCAGTAGGTACTCGTTAAAAATGAACGCTATATATAAGATAGGCTAAGATAGGTAAGGATTTTCGGATGACCCATCTTTCCCTTGAGCAGCTCTCTCTCTCTCTCTCTCTCTCTCTCTCTCTCTCTCTCTCTCTCTCTGTCTCTCCTAGGAGTTTCCTTCGCTCCTAGATGTCATACCAACCCGGAGGCTCAGCCGACGGGAGATAATACGTTTCTGGGCGAGGTGCCAGTATTTCGGGAGAACGACGTTCGATCCAGTTCGAGCTACCACGAAACATTGACCCGATTCATCCCGAAAATTTCCTCCTTTCTGGATACAAAATTCGAAAACACTAAAAGCACCGAGGATTAAATAATTTCATTATGACAATAATAATTAATTACGATGATCAAAAATAAAAATGAAACAGGAAAAAAAACAAAAAGAAATAAGATAAAAAGAAAAATACAAAAATACAAAGTGAAAAACGAAAACGATAACTGTAGAGAGAAAATTGTATACCACTCTACATGCAGGTATGTAGGTGTGTGTGTGTGTATGTGTATATATATATATATATATATATATATATATATATATATAAGCACGTATGCACGAGTGTATAATGTAAGCTTTGAAAAATCGACCCACGGTGTTCATTCAAAAGGGATGAACGGACCGGAAAACCATTTTACGAATGCGTACTAAACGAGGAATCGATCGGCCACTGCGCTACGAATAGCGCTTGTTACGAATTTCGCTCTACTTGTTCCCGATAAATAAATCTTTTTTCTATTTATTTTTGACAAAAATTAGTAAACTTTTCATGATTTATCAGCGTATGGCTTTTAACGATAGCATTGATATACAAGATGGAAGAACTTCAATTAGAGAATAATATCCATCAGGATTTCATTAGGAAAATGTGTAACTTTAAAAAATATCTTTTCTTCCTATTGTTAAAATATTGTAAGCTTCCTTTGAAAAATGTTTTTCTGCTCCACGATGTGAATATAACATGCACGCACGTACGCATACACATATTTGAATAGTCCACCTTCTATATACGTCGTATACACCTACATATATGAATATCAAGAGACTCGTACGGGTGATTTGGAAACAATATGCACGAATTTCTATTCGGTGTTTTGCACCGAGCGAAATATTGAAAATTGCAAGAAACATTCGTTGACATATCTGCATAGGTTTCACGTCCTGTTTTCTTTAGAATAAAATATTTTATATTTGTTTCTACATTCCACTTGACCGATTTGCTCAAGCAAGAACAGGTACAATCGTATATGGGATTCGTAGAGATTCCAATAACGAGTTCCAACGGTAAAATCTTTAAACTCAGCACAAAAGGGAATTGAAAGTGATTGTACGTTTGGGGAAAATAAGTATCCGTAATTTTCTATCTCCAGTAACGTGTTTCCGGTGGTTTACTTTGAATGACGGACAACAGGATGTTGTTATCCTGTCGTGAAAATTAGAAGACCGATGTCCGCTTCAGAGACAACGTCCTACGTACCGTTGCGACCCTGTAATTACCGTTACACGGTCAGAAAGAGAAAGAGAAAACGACGTGTTTGTAACTCCTCGCTATTCGTCGCACATTTAAATACCCTTTGTTGTTATTTACAAAGCTCTTTCCTTTTCAACATGAATAATTTTAAAGATGTTCCATAATTTTCAAAATTACTTACTTTTCCTGCGAATCCTAAATCCGGTGCTTTTCGTCATGCTTTTTAAACAAAATGAAATTTTAATAATGTTCTCTAAATATGTTTTTGGCGCATATGCGTGTAAACTTTCTTCGACTATAGTAATGATCGAATATAACAAAATTTTACATACAATTCATCTACCATGACAGATAATGCTGTCTACAATTTTCGATTGATTATCTGAAAATGTTCGTAATGTTAAAATGTAAAGTTCGAGAAACACGATGATGAGCTATTTTATCTGAAATAAAATTTCTAATTGTTTCTAAAGTTTCGTCGATTCTAGTAGAAACATTTTAACATTAAAATGTACAGCAGTCATGTTTAATACATATCCAAAACTGGAACGAGAATGCAACGAGAGCGTAATTATGCAAAATTAGTAATATGAATATAATGGTAATACGTGATAATATCATTGCGACGATAAACCCAAAGAGAGATCAAAGATCGCAAGGAGCCTTCTGGTCAGGTTAAACACCAAAAACGGTTTTGCTAATTTTTCTATTAAAACTAGTTGATTTTCTTATTAACGAGATTTCTTCACCGCATTCGCTATTATAACTTATAATTGTAGCATTTGCGATAAAGGTACGATTAGATATTTTAAATTTAAGGATAATTTTCATATTTCGTACATATCTTGTCGACAGCTTAATCGAAAATTTCAAAATAATTTCACTTACAACTCATAACTATATCGTAAATCAACGGTATTATCAAGGGCATATGTACCGAAAAGATAAAATTATTTAATCGTTTTATTATCGAATTAAAAGTTCGTACATACATATATATGTATATACGCATTGTATGTATGTACACACGAGCAACTTGTTCCGGAAATTAAATACTAAACATTAATAATCGCTCTTATTAAATTTATTAAATTAATTTGAAGTATTTGTAATACGTATTTAATTTATGTACAGAAGTCAAAATATTACATATCATTGATGATATCCAATGTTCAAATGACCTTCGAAAGCTATCGTTACGGATAGAGAAAACAACATTTCGGAAATACTTCATCTATAAAATCCTGGTTACATGATTTATTGATATTATATTATGAAGTTATTATTCCTAAATTGAAAAGATAATTTTAACATCCGAATAAATTAAGATATATAAAGAACGTGGAATGAATAAATAATGATAAAACGTTAATATTATCTGGACATCAAATAAACAAATCGATTACTTGAAAAACCTATTAACAGTGTCTATCTATAATTAATTAGTTTATCTTTGATGATATAAGGTAAGAAATAAAATAATGATTAAGTAGATCTTCCTAATTAAACGTTACTTAATATAAAGAAAGTTAAAGAGAAAATTAAATTTTATTATTAAGACTTACGTCTCGAGCGATGCTCACCATGCTGCTATCCGATCGTAACTGCCTACTATGTGCTAATACGTAGAATAAAGTAAACAAAGTAATAAAAGAACAAAGTCATAGAAGAAATCGGTCACCTCGAACTACAACAATCTACGATCGACCTGTGTTGATCGTGTATTGATAAACAATAACTATTTGCCTACGTAATGATTACATTACTAATGCGTAATATATATTACCATTATAATAACAATTAACTAATACGATAATAATATTTTTCTTCCTAATAAAACAATATTACCTATACAAATGAATAAACCGTACGTTTGTACGATTCATTAATTTCCATTGGTTTTATTAATCTAATTTACGTTGATTGTATTAATTTAATTAAGATACATTCAATTAAAATACATTAAATTGAAATATATACATAGTAACGATCTTTATATAGTTACACTCGCAAGATATTAATTTAATAAGTTAAAAATATACAGTATATTTTTTTTATACCATTCATTAATTTAAGTCGATTTAATTAAGGTAAGTATTAATTTAATTAACATGCAACGGATCAATTTTATAAAATAAAAATTCTCACGAATTTTCTCCATTCTCCGGCTTCGTATTTATTTCTTTCATAAAAGTAAAAGAACGCAGAGACATATAGCAGAGAAACAATAATAACAGCACCCAGCGACGGCATATGTTGCTCTACGCGTCTTCCTTAATCGTACTTTATTAATACAGATCGCTTAACCTTAATAAAGGACTGGCAACGCGTCGACGTTACGCCGCCATGCTCACCGTCACGCGGAATTGATTATTGTCATATCAACCGATTCACATTTCGTTCGCGTCGAATCCCAGAGTCTGATACTCATTCCTAATCGACCTCCATTAATTTATATACCAGTGTTAACGTTTCCACCGACGAATATTTTAACGCGTCGCTGAGCAATTTAACTAAATGGAAACGTTCGAGCTTTCAACAGGATATATTTTTATTTTCTGGTCAAATGTTTTGTCTACTCTTTCTCTTTCTGTGTGTGTGCGTGTGTGTGTTTCGTGTTGCTCTCTATTTTTCACTGTTTCATTTCTGCCAATTTTTAATCTGCTTATCTAATCTTTATTATCATAATGTACTATTTATTATTATCCACATGATACATATGTACAATAACTGTTATTTAGATACTTGATCTGTCTATCCACTTATCTCCAGTGCAAACAAATGATCTATATTAATTTACAGTTCTCTCCTAAAGGCATCTCTTTGTGATGTCGTCAAATCTCGTGAGAGTAATATTACGAGCGATACGCGACACTTTTTACGATCCTTTCATCTAAAGAATTGCTAATAGTTTTATTCGAGCTACCAAGGGAATTTTTTATTAATCAATGCAGATAACGATGAACACGTAGTGAATGAGATCGAAAGAAATCTTTTTACAAGGACGACCGGCCAGATTATTCGAGACAGTTAAATTGAGTCGTCTTTGATCGGATCTCATTAACTTTTCAGCGAGGGAGGAGTAGTGGAGTAAAAAGTAAAGTACTCTTCCGTTTTAATAAAGTCTGATAAAATCACCCAACTTAGTTTCTATCAATTCGATGGAATTGGAAAAGGAGAGAATCTATCGTAGGATTTTATATAAGATAAGACGAACTTGTCGAACTTCTCCGCAACGTTACAAACATTTCGTTGCTTCCCAAAGCGAAACGAAGATCGATCGAGTACGTACAAGCGTGAATGCGTTTAAAAAAGAAAAGAAAAGAAAAGAAAGAAAGAAAGAAAGAAAGAAAGAAAGAAAGAAAGAAAGAAAGAAAGAAAGAAAGAAAGAAAGAAAGGGACTAGAAGGAGGCTGGTAAACGGATCTTACGTTATCTCGAAGGATCACGGTGAAGAAGCTGTAAGCTCGGAAACTCACGATAAGACGCAAAACTCGTTTCACTTGACATAGAAAATCCATTGGACCGAAAAAGAAAGATAGATAAAGAGAAAGAGAAAGAGAAAGAGAGAGAGAACTTTCATCGAATGGCAATATCTCGAAAGTTCGTTTTCTAGATCGTCCAGCGTGTCATAAGATTTAAGGCTTTCCTTTTTAACTTTCTATTTAGTATCCTTAAAAATACGTTTCATTACTCATTCATTTCTATTTTATTTCATTTCTTTTCCTTATTTTTTATTTCGTCGCGAAGCAACTAATATCGAAGTAAGTACTGTCCTCATTTTTTATTCGTACCATGAAATTCGTATAATAAATGAAACGACTCGTGTTTTATATATTTGCGAAGACTTTACTATTCAATAACTATTTAAACATGAAAGTTAATCTCGTAATACAATGGAAACAAAGAAAATCGAAACATCGATCAACGACCCGATATACTTAGCAGACAGACAGAGAGAGAGAGAGAGAGAGAGAGAAACTAGTCGGCTTAGACGAATTAATGGAGACAACACGCATCCTATAGCATTTCTAATGTTTCCAAGACGATCAATGATTCACAATGATGGTGATGGAGTTGGAAAGTGGGTTATATTGTCCCCCAAGGCGTGTCCAAGGACATCACGGTTCTGTTATTCGAACTGTAACTACGAGTAAAAGGAGAAAATTATCGAGAGTCTACGATTATTATCATTAACGTTAATTACGTGCAATTTGACGGAAACTCGAGCTCTCTTTCTCTCTAAAAGCGAACTAACTTTCGTCGATCCATTAAATTCAATAACGTTTGAATGATCCTGATTAATCGATTACTTCGAAATTGATCGCTTTTGAAAAGACCATATTCGCGTGAAATTAGGAACTAATTTGTAATTCGTTACTATGATAGAATAAATTCTCTAAGTACTTTAAAAGAATCGATTCGATTGGAAAATCGAAAGGTACGGTACTATTTATTTAAATCGAATTTACTACGTCAGATTTTTGTTAGATTTTTTCCCGGTTTCCACCAACTTTCTATATCGAATTGTATATCGAATTCGTTCGATTCACTTTGCCGCTAACAACTTTTATCGGTTTTCAAAGTAGGCGCGCTTAAATTTCCCTACGAAACAAATGTAGGCAAATAGGGTACGATACTCGAATGTTAATCATTTCTCAACGTGCATGTAAGTAAATAAGTAGTACTATACGTATATACGTGTATAAAGGCAAAGTAAAATGCTACAAAAACTATGCAGTCAATTTTTAAAATGGAATTATCATAGAAATCCTAGATTAGTTCGAACGCTTATTAGTTTACGCTATTAAACGAGTGGCTTAACTTCGTTATTTCCTCGTATATAAACAGAATGTTTAAAACAGGGCTTCAGATTCAAAGGGTTCTACGATTACGAGAAAAAAAGGCAATTAAAGAATTCCAGGGAAAATTACACGAATATCCTCGATCGATAATCCTTCCCTCCTCTTATTCCCCCGCGTTACAAGAGAATAAAACGATAGGTAAGTACCTAAGAAGGACGACGATACTCGGAAGGAAGGATTCTTGTACTAGCTAAGTATTTTGTTACCAAGAAAAGGTAAACGTTTTAACGAAAAACTTTTCTTTCGAGTGGACGAGTTTAACGGTCCTTAAGTTCATCCATTTAGACGTTGCCTAAAGAGAGAAAAGAATACCTATCGATTTGGTTAAAGTGTTTGGTCCGTGATCCTACTATCTATCCATCTACCTATCTATTTATCTATCTCTTTTACTCTTTCGATCGAGTCGAGAGATCGTTTGGCACGTGAATCGAGGTCGAACGATGCAAGAGAAAAAGTCGAGCACGTTGAAGGCGTCGATAACGAAACTGGGTTGTAAGTCATCGACTAGATTGAACTGAGAGTATCGAATATCGTTCGAGTAAGCGATTTACATGTTATCGTCTGGAAAAAGACATAGGTAAGAGATCGTTAATCGTGACAACGTTAAAGTTTCAACAATTAAACCGTGGATGTTAATTTCGACATCGTACATTCGATGTATGCGTTTATCCATAGATGAAGTTGGTAACGACCGATTCATTAGTGCAACCCATATAAATTGTTCAACTCGAACAAGTTCGAACATTGATTTGCAGAAAGTCAGAAACTGGAGATCCTGTACGCAGTCGCAAGACGAACGAGCAAAAGTTATACGACGAATAAGCTTTTTCAAGGAAAATTAATGGAGAATAGGTAAGTAAGTATTCACTTGTACTTACCTATACGTTCATCGAATATGGCTGAAAGAAAAAACTGTTTCTTTTTCCATTCGCTTTCACTCTTGATAATCGACTGTTATTCTCGCACTTTGAACAACTTTTTTTCATTTTTGTTTCAACGTTACGTGATTAAACTTATTTGTCGTTTAAAATTGGTAGACGACATAATGTTGACCGTACACATAAATCTACGATATATTACGACGGTGAATATAGGATAATGGTGTCAGAGAATATACGATGTCACATCCCCTGTTTCGTTTATAGCGTCGTGTCACATCCATTGTTTCCATGCAAACGTGATACAAAGGCTACTACACAATCTACGTAAACTTATTAACACGAATTAACGAGAGAACACACTGAAAACGTACGCGCGCGCGCTACAGTTCAATTTTTTTCGCCGATAATAATTTTCCACCTTCGCATTCGATCGCATCGATTAACTTACTTTTTTTTGTTATTGTTGTCGTCGTCATGTTTTTATAAAGACTACCACTCCGGTCCACTATATTTTCATTTCAATAATTCCAACGTGTATTTCATGATGAAATATAAACGATATCGTTCGGTTTAATGAATTTCCGCGAACTTAATTACTAGTTTAATTTAGCCGCAATCGAAGGTCGAAAATATAATATTCACCCTGCAACGTTCTCTATTGTACCGTAAACTTATTACCCGTAGCATAATTCGTCAGATGTATCGCTATTATATCGCGTAACGATATTTTGAAAGCATCGTCCTCTGAACCTGGGTCAATAATGGACGGCCTGTCGTTTAACCGATCGCGTTAATTACAGAGACGTTACGAGTTTGAAGAGTTTTTCTATCAAAGAAGAAGAAATCTCATGTCTCGTTTGTTCACGTGAAAAAGATAATTAACATCGAGTACGAATAACGTGTATTTTAAAGCATCACGTTTCTTTATCTACGTAAGTAAAGAAACCAGGTGTGACCATAGAAAGATGCACGTGACTCAAAGTTTTGGAAGAGAAAGATGATGAAAGAAAGAAGAGAGAGAGAGAGAGGAAGAAAGAAAAAGAAAGACTGTTGTCAGGGGGAAAAATACGTGAGTAAAAGAGAAGCACGTACGGAAAGCAGACGCTAAAACATTGCGGAAGATAAAAGGTCTTGCGAAAAGTAACGAGTTCCAGCCGTTTCCATTTTTACGACCTACGTATACGACGTACTAAGAATACTAATTCAATTAGAAGTGAATTTCATGCGACCAGAGTTCCTATAAACTAGGAACTAACTCTCAAATAACTTTAATAGAAATCGAAAGGAAACGACGAATCGAGAGATTAACGTTATAATAATCTTCTATCAAACATTAGACATTCGTTTAATTATATTTGCTTTTGTAACCTGCGACCGAAAAGTTTAATTCCAATTTTCCAAATTTCCTGCCAATGATATGAAAAGTCAGACGTCAAGTTCAGGTGCCGTGTCTAAAACGAATATTCCAAACTCATATCTTCGTCCCGTATCGAGAACGAGATACGATTCGTTAAAATCACGTACGAACTCGTAATTATATATGACGACGTTTCGTTAATTAAAATCAAGTAGTTATTACGAACGAAATATGTAAAGGGTATATATATATATATTGTGTGTGTGTGTGTATGTATATAGATACATGCCAAGAGAGAAACTTGGAAATTTCATATAGTTACTTTCTCGGTCTTCTTAGGGACCTTTTTCCATCCTTCGGAATGGGTTGTTAATTTGAGGTCAAGTGTGTAAATTCGAAGGTAATAGCTTGGAAATTTCTTAGAAAATAATTCCTTCTTCGAACTTTTCTCGTTGATCTTCCTTTAAAATCAGAATTCTTGAAATTCAAGAGAAAACGAGGAGGACGTTTAAATTCGAGTAATTTTAATAAAATCGTAATTCCGATAAACTGTTTCTCGAAAGACCCTAGCAACATTTATTTAGCATCAGATGAGAATGTGTTAGGGGTTGATCCGAACTATTGTAACGGTGAGTTTATCGATTCTAGGAAATTCCTTCGTGCCTCGGCTATCGAAGTTGATCGACTTGGAAGTTGACCGACACGAACTAACTAAAGAAGAGGTAAGAGAGGAGAAGAGAGGAGAAGAGAGGAGAGGAAGAGAGAGAGAGAGAGCGAGAAAATTCGACTAATCTCTCACATCGAGTCCCTTCTATCGGTCGTCGATCGAAGGCGAATTCTCGACGATCCATCCCCAACGAGAAGGGAAGAAACTCGAAGGAGAGACTCCGAGCTAAGGGAAAATTGCATTCTCGTAATCTATCCGCTGGCTAAACGAACGGATATTTTGTCGGCCTTTTTCTTCCCTTTCCTCTCTTTCTTTCTTCTTCTTCATCTCTTTTTCCCCCAGGATCGATTTTTTATTCCTTTTCCTTTTGGATATACTATGAACGTTTAGATTCTTTACGATCTCCTCGATAAATTACTTTCAATTTTCCTTTTCTTTTTTTTCTCTTTTCTGATCCGTCTTTTTCTTATCCGAGTATACACTGAAACATATTATCCTTGATTGTTACATCAACTTATCGCATCCAATGCCACGAGAAGTTAATTTAATAAGAATGAAGAAGACATAATATCGTCCTACGCGATACGCGAGCCTTAATTAGGAAATGTCAAACTGGTTCAGATTCAACGTCCGCAGAGTTGGTAGAAGTAACACGCTGAAGACATCGTTAAGAACGTTTCTTCTCCTCGATCTCCAACTAATCTTCCTCGTAAATTGACTTTTGACTTGTTCATACGATCCAAAGAAAGAAAGAAAGGAAGAAAGAAAGAGAGAAAGATAAGAAATCAAATCAAATTCGATCTTGATCAATCGTTAACTGGTTTTACCTATCTATGTCAAAAGTCGTTTAATTTGCGAACGTATGTAAGTACGACGAATCGAGAATACGGCTATAGAGAGTACCAATCGATTTGCATAATTTCCAGTTCCGTGCAAGTACAAACTCGACTCAGATTGCTCGACGTTATCGTCCTTCAAGAGTTCTCTTGGCACACCATTAACTTTACTGCATGGCTTTTATCTCTCTGTCTCTTTCTCTCTCTCTCTCTCTCTTTCTCTCCGTGTCTCCTCTCTGTCTCTCTCATTCTACAAAATACGAAACGTAGGGATCATAGAAATTTCCGTCATTTCCGAGGACAACGATATCTTTCATTATCGAGCAATTCCTTTATTTCGTTGTTCAGAACAATTCATAAGTGGACAAAATCTATTACGTCAATTCGATATTTGCGAACGATTAAATTCATTCTTTTTCTACTCTTTTACTACGAATAAAAAATAAATAAGACGAGAACATAATTCGCTTCGAAGAATTCTCACTGATACGATCAATGACAATCCATCATAACGAGATCAAATTAATGTCTCCGGTGATGTATCGACTTTGGTAATATATTCATTAATAAGTAATTCGCTAATAAGAAAAAGCCGCTTCTGATCGATTTTCAAATTGCGATAGGACCTCGATGAACAACTTTGTTTCCTTTTATCCTTTTTTTACTTTATATATATATATATATATATATATATATATATATATATCGGACGTGAATAAATGAGGATGAATCATTAGTTAATTTTTGTTTTATATCAGTTTCGTAATATTTTTTAATAAAATCCTTAATGTCTTGTCTCTTTGTAATATTTTATTTTGAAAATATTCGTCGAAATATTAAGGGAAAATATAATACATTTTAACTGATAGAAATGTAATTTACCCTCGTCGATGGACATAAATTAGAGTCCTTACGATTCCATAGGGTGAAAAGGGTAGCTTAAGGAATGTGAATGACGAAATGGTCTGAAATAGAAACTTTCGTAAATGTGTGTATATGCGTGAGTGCGTACGTGCGTGCAAACTTGCTTGCGTGTGTTAGAACATATAGAACGCCATACTGTGGGGTGCAAATGCGTTCCGCTATTGTTTTACCCTCTCAAAGTGCAGCCTGTCACGTTTGATAAATTTCTCTTTTTCTGTCTCACGTTATCGTTTTGCTTCTTCCATAATAGATGACGGAAATAAATATGCGACCGACTAAACGAATTTTTTTTTCATTTCCCTTTTATTTTACTTTTCTATTTTTTTATTCCCCCCTCTTTTTTTAGTCTTTTTTTTAGCCAGTATTTTAAATTAATTTCTCTCTTATCTCGGTGAATTTATAGAAACTATCAACCATTTTTCTCCCACCGTCCTATATATTCTCGAATGTCTCGCAACGTTCAATGTTATAACAATGAATAGTTATCCAACGTAGTCATATTTTTACTAAAAGTCTGATCCATCTTTGTGTAAGAAAAAGATATTGAAACGCACTGACCGAAAAAAGGAACAATTCGCTTGGATCGATCAAAATCTCCATTATATTCGGATAACGTTATCGAAGTATTATAAAATCCTAGACTTTTTGAAGATTTAACATTTATAAAACTCGTCTAATTTACACAGGATCCATGCAAGAGGAGAAGAAACAGAAAGAGAGAGAAAGAGTAAAAGAGAAAGAAAATATTTAACTACTTTGTTTTTCTTTCGCAAGCTCAAAATTACCTACGTTTGTACGATAAGTAAGAGGGTATAACAATGATGTTGACCGAAGTGAAAAAGAAACAAAAAAAAAAAAGGAGAAAAAAGTTGATGTTACGTTACGATAGAGAATGAGAAGAGATAGGAAAGAGAAAAGAGAGAAAGAGATTGGTAGAGATAAAGCGCTCCTGTCATACATGTGTAACAAAAAAAAAGCTTGATCTGTTCGTTTCATTCGAAGAAAAGTTTACTAGATACGAGTATAGAGATGCCAGTCAGTCCGAGGTTCAATTCAACCAACCGGATAATTACTGAGTTTACGAGTGGCCGCTATCGGATAATGATTTTTGGTAATTAACCGTAAAATCCTCTTACGACGAGCTCGATAGATCCATTACGAATCTTCTCTTTTCTCTTCGAGAAAAAGAAAGAATAGTACACCAAACACCGATATTGATCTAGTATCAAGAGTATTATACTTTTTTTTTCTTTTTGAATACATGAGACAATGCACGCGAAGGTACAACCAACCACGCGATACTATGGAAATGATTCAACTACAAGTACGATTATTTTATTATTATTTCAATGATTAAGGAAACATTCTCGAGTTAATTATTCTTTTAATAAAAGAACCTATTGATGGCATGAACTTTACGTCCGAATATATATGAGTATTCGATAATAAGAAAAAGGAAATTAACTGATGATTAAATATTGTTACTAACTATATTTCGTGTGAGGGAAGATGAGAATTTCCTATAAAACGTAATCTATGTGTGTACCTATATATATTATATGTATATGTTATATGTACATATATACGTACATACATACATACATATATACATACATATATATACATATATATATATATATATATATATGCAATGTACTATATCTATATAAATAATATCTATACATATATATGTTAACCGCGAATTTCGTTGAGCGACCATTCATTCGCAGGTTCGCAGGAAGCTTGATTATAAATTATCTGGGATAGTGCAATTCCCATGAATTTAACCTCATCCAAAAGCGAAAGTGGTAGAGATTGGGAGGAAAGGGAAAGAGAGGGGAGGAGAAGAGCATGTAAAGTCCATACGACGGGTTAGCTTTTAGCGGACAATTTCATCTACCGCTCACTTTGTCCGTCGAACGTAAATGCACTCTCTTCTCTTTGGTTACTGCTACCGTTGCAGTTGCTGTTCCTGTTAGTACTGCTGCTGCTGCTGCGGTAAGGAGGTAACATTTGCCTACCAAAAATCAAATTTCCTCGTGTGGATAATTCTGCATCTTTCTTGAAACTAAGCGGCTATCGAACGTTAACGAGGGCACCTTGAGGTATTGATATTTTATTAATCACGTTCTTCAATATCAAGTAAATATTTACATGTTAAAAGTTTACGTTAGAATACCTTATACGATTTGTTTTTTCTTTTTTTTTTTTATAGGAAATATCCAGCTTTGTTCGATCGGAAATTACATGGTTCATAGTAACATGGATTTTTATAAAAGTTAACGAAATACATAAATATGTATAGAAAATCAATACACAGATAGATACAAGAATATATCTGCGATTAAATGTTTTCTCAACGAATTAATACGTTCGCTATTGGTTGAATCTTTCTAATATCGAACTATATTCCGAAGTATTCGCTAGTTTGTTAATTGGAAAAAGTTTCAAAAGCATGTAGGATATAGATATTATTTAAAATGGAAAAAAGAAAACAAAAGTTATTTCACACGAATGATTTTTCTCTTATGATGTATTATATTAAAAAAAAAAAAAAAAAAGTATCAAAAGACTGTTACGTATCATCAATTTTTGAAAAATATTTATGTATTGATTTAAATATATACGAAGCTATTGAAAATCTATCAAAATGAAAGAAAGAATTTAGGTTTTTTTTTAATGACAAAAAAAATGCATACATACTGAGCAATAAAATGACATTTGGCACGTTTAAAAAGATTGTTAGATTTGAAACGAAATGAAAAGAAATTAGAAAAATGAAGAAAATCAGGGTTGACCGATCAAACGGTCAGATCTCATCAACTTTCAAAGAAAAAAAGAGAGAGAGAGAGAGAGAGAGAATACTTCGATCACTTCGATCACGAAATATCGAGTCGATCCAAATCGGATCAGCTTTATTTCTGTTTGCCGGTGAAACACGAGGAGGCTTTCCAAGAGGAGGTGTCCATTAAATTCATAGAGAATTCGGATTCTCATCCTCGGCCTCTATGTTTTCCAAGCGGCCTTCTCTATTTCTCTTATTTCTTCTCTCGAATTCTCTCACGTGTTCTCTATTCCTAAGCCATGTTTCGTACTTGCAAAACTTGTATTCTTTTTTCCTCTCAATTTCATGGAAACAAGTTCTTTCTCCTTAGATATATCCATTCCTAGCAACGTATCATCTCATTATATTTTATGTATATACATACATACATATATATATATATATATATATATATATATATATACACGCATAAATATTAGATTTTATCCATACGTGATATAAATAAAATATAACATATGTTTTATTATGTAGTATGTAGGAATAAAAGTATAAGTAAGGTAAGGGAAGTAATGTAAGGAATAATACGATACATATGCGTATACACATGTAATAATAATATAGTACTGTATAATCTTTACATATGTACGTGTACTTCGTACCAAACGAGAAATATGATTTTAATGAAACGTTATTCGAGACAGAATAATAAGATTTGCGATAGCAAGAAGGAACGGTTTAATAATAAAACATTTCCGCGATGGTTACATCTTAGACGTTGTCGTCGTCGTCGGGGAATTCGAGACTCGCAAAGTCTATAGTTAAGGGTCGACGTCGTAATTGATGATGTAGTTTGTTACAGCAGTTCGGTGGCGTAACCATTACGCACTTGTAAATTGCATTAGCCTGGTAACTCGACTGATAGCAGTTACTTCGCTTAAACTCCAAGCAATAATTTAAATATATCGTTAACTCACCGACGAACGCAGATCGATTTCCGATTTCCGTTGATCGACCTTAAGTGCATCGCATTCGAGTTAGAAGCCGTTGTGAGATCGTTATTACGAAATTATGCTGTCCCAAGGATTTAACTTACCTAAAACAGAACATGTTCGTCGTTAAATTACATTCGATTTGTTTAGTAAAATATCTTCATCGGGATATTCACACGAGCAATAACTAACACGACATTTAAACAATTATACATATATATAAATATAAAAATTATATATATATAATTTTTAACCAATACGTATTACCAATGGAAATCAGACTAAATTTCAAATTCAACGAAGGATAACATTACATAAAATCTGTGCATTCTCACGATCTCCTCTAGAGATGTAATCTCACTTGATAAAATAGAAAAAGAGAGACAGATAGATAGATAGATAGATAGATAGATAGATAGATAGATAGATAGATAGATAGATAGATAGATAGAGAGAGAGAGAGAGAGAGAGAGAGAGAGAGAGAGAGAGAGAGAGAAAGAGAGAGATGCATAGAAAAATCGATTCCTCATGACCGAACACGAATAACGAGAATTTCGCTGCAGAATGTAGATGACTCGAAAGATCAATAAACGATGCATGGTAATGACACGCGTTATCAATGCATATACCATCGAGAACGTAAACAGATTGTAAACAAGAACGTAGAAACGACTACATTATTAGTGTTGTATAGAATTGGAATAATCATCGTCGTTGGCAAGAATGCCATATTTTATGGACATCTCTTGTATTTACAAGTCACGCAAACGAGATGACTTGATAACAGTGACTGAATTCACCTACAATTATTATCGCAGTGGAAATTTCGATCCTTCGAATGTACGACCTCTTCTTTTAACATTTACTTATTTATTTAATAGCATATCTATCCTACAATCGTCGGTCTGTTGTTTCTTTATTGCAATAATCGCGATGATCCTCTATATCTTATCTTCATAAAACTTAAATTACTTTTTATAAAGATATCTAGATAAAAATATAATTTATTCAAATAATCGTAGAGAAGTTGGCCAAGAAAGTAAATAAAGTACAAAATAGAAAAATAAAAAGATAGGAAGAGAGAGAGAGAGAGACGGTCTTCTTCCTTTTTCCATACTTTTCATAAAAGTTTAAGCTCGTGTACGAGTCTTTTTATTAAATAAGAAAAAAAGACAACTAATAAAAATAGGAGTATATGGACAAGAGAGAGACAGAGAGACAGAGACAGAGAGAGAGAGAGAAAGAAGGTGGAAGGAGGTGAGGGAGGAAGGAAGGATCGAGATTTTCGAAGGAAAGTTCTGCTTTCGAGCGGATGCTCGACGGTTAAAACATGAAAATGAAATTACATTAGTCGGATTCAGAGCATCATAGGTACTTAAGTGTCGAGCGTAGAAGTTTGATTTTGAAAAGGGTTTTAAGAACTTTCAGAAAACTTTTACACTGGTAAGTAGTTCGCAAAGAGACGTTTGTCGTATGTCGACGAACTTAACGGCTTTTGCGTTAATAATCATTCCTTTTACGATCTTAAGATTACCGTAAATAATATCTATGAATGGATAAACCCACATTCGAAAAGTTTTCTCATGAAAATATGAAAACTAGCAAAGTAAGATTAGTACGAAATTGAAGTGCATATATACGAATTACGAGTATTTCAAATTGATACTCTACGAAATCGGAAATGATCTACTATCGAACTTTTTACAGTATACTTGAATATATCTCGTAAAAAAAAATTTTTCGTTAGGTACATCATTAAATCGCATCGATATTGCAAAATTCTAACATAAAACGTTCTAAAGATAATCTTTCAAATTAACAATTAATTTCGTTCGATCGCTACGATCCAACTGTTTTATTTAATAATCGTTTATTAAGACACGAGCACTATTATATATATGTATATATATATATATATATATATATATATATCCTTCTCTTTCTTACTTTCAATTTAGATCGCTTTCCGCTTTTCGAGCACATGCGAGAACTATGCGGATTATAATTATCACGGTCATAAATCAGCTTTAAACGTGCCCGCGAGGATGCGATTACGAGAAAGAACGAGCAGGCGAGAGAATGGAAGAGATAGATAGAATTAGAGAAACGGAGATAGAGAAAGAAAAAGAGAGAAAGGATAAAATAGATATATATGAAAGAGAGTAGTAAGGTTTATTTAAAAGCACGCGGAAGAATAACGTAATGAACGATTAAATCGTTCCTTTTCACTTGTTTCGAATGACCGACTGCTCGGTTATCCGTTTACATTAATTTACAAGAAAGCCGTCGTCCTCGATAAAGTCCGTTGCGCTCCAATGGAATTGATAAACTCTTCTATCTCTTCTTCCTTCTCTTTAGGTCTCTCTCTTTCTCTTTCCCTTTGTCTTATTTTATCATATCATATATTTATGGTTAGTAAGGTAAGTAATGAAAGTCGATATGTGGAACACGATGAGAAACGACGAGAACCGATGTGCTTTAAAGAAAAAGTGTATTAAGGTCGTCGTGATATGAAAAACGCGAGAACGACGTACACGCACAGAAAATGACGCTAGATCTGTTAGTTATCGCAAACAACGTATCTAAGTTATTGTAAAAATTACGAAAACAATAGAGTAATAGCTGTATAGAAAATCGATAAATATCCGCGATATCGTATTCCTTTCGCAATAAGAGCATGAAAAATTAGGTCACCGAGAAATGTAGATTGCACGGCAAGAGTTATTTTCCGAAAAACAAATAATCGCAAAAAATATTCCGTTCGATTTTCTCACAAATCATGATTAATATTCATAAGTATTCGATAAAATGTCCTTTCGGGAAACAAGATTGGTCGAATTGCCGTTTGAGAACAATAATTACTAACGAGCGTTATACACAGATATATATATATATATATATATATATATATATATATATATACATATATATATGTATGTATGTATGTATGCATATATATAGAATGTAGTAGCTATAAATCGAGGACTTTGAATTTATCATAAATTTCTTGAATAAAGGAATACCAATGTAACGCGAACGAGCTTTCAAAACGTCGATTTTCATTACAAATCCCAATACTCTTTTTGGATTTATCATCGAAAGTACACTCGAAATTAGACAAAGAGCAAAAGTAGTGATCATAGCGGTGGTGCTGATATCACAGGAAAATTTTAACTTTCATATCGACGCTATCAACGGCAACCATTTTCTTGGAACAACGAGGTCGAGCGGCATTCAAGGATAAGCCTTTGATTGCGTCCTTTGAACCGCATGGCTACCTATCCTCCTCCTCCTCCTCCTCTTCCTCCTCCTCCTCCTCCTTCTCCTTCTTCTCTTCATCCTCATCCTTCTCAACCTCGCTTCTCTCATTCCTTCTTCCTGAACGTCTCACTTAATCATAAACGGAAAGCGACAACGAAGATAATTGGAATTCGCAAGGTGCCAACGGTGACGAGTGAGAATTTCATCGAGATTCATGGACGTGAAAGCTCGAACTCGTTGAATACTACGTGAAGAAGATTTCTCACACTTAGAAGGATTTATTCAAATGAAATGATGAACGTGATTATATAAAAAATTCAACAACATTTTACAAACAATCAGAAAGATTATTTTGCTCTTAAATATTATCATAGAAGTAAATCATATCAATTAAATATTATCAATGAAATCTTGTTAATAAGTTAGATCGATTATTTCTTCTGACACTCTTCATACTTATTTTTATTTATCAATAATATACAACTTTAAACTGTATTCTTGAATATAATGTATAAATAATATTATAAAGAATACTTTAGATAGTCGTTAATATCGATTGACTTTAACTGCAGAACGAATAGACATTTTTCGAGCTTTTATATGTTTAAAATTTCTTTTAATTCTTCGAACTTGTCGACACATAGAGATATTATTTATATGTACATATATATATATATATATATATATATATATATATATACGTTGGTCGAATATACATTATACATACATATGCATAAACTATAGGTTTTTATTTCGTGTCTCCAACTTTCTCGATCTCATTTTAGTAATTTATAATAATGACAGACAGTCCGTTTTTCTTTTTGTTCTTTTTCGACCAACAGCGCCATTCACGGAATGCAATTTCTCGATAAAGTTCCGAGGATTATAAATCGTAAAATTTACGACGCAATGTCTTCTCTTAATATTGAAGTAATTCTTCGGTAGCACGCCTGGCATTCGAGCGATAGGTATATGAATCTTCTTCAACATTGAGCAAAGTTATTTAAACGGCTAATGAGAAAAATCTGTAAGAATAAATTATACTTTAGAAGGTAATGCTATCGGGAAAATAAATTATTTCTTAAGACGTATCACTGAATACGGGATATCATAAATGATTAATAATTAATAATGGCAAGAAACTTACAGATCCGTAATCGTGTTCCGTAAGTTGTACGATCGATAAACATAGACATGTATTTGAGAATTACGTCTAACCACTAAGATGACTGATAAGCTATTGAGCTTGTCAAGGCCGTGAGTCAAAGATAAATACAAACTATGTGTATACCTGATACGTAAGATGCTAGATAGATGTTTTGATATTAACAGCTGCTATAACATTATATCCCATAACACGATCTTCCTATCATAAACAATGATGAACTGTATCGGAAACTCTCGTTTCGGTTAAATCAATATATTCGGAAATTTCGTCGAATTGGAAATTGTACCACAATTCGATAGATAGAAATTTTTTCAGCGGAAATATCACAGGAACGTATTGTTAACGATTCAACAGAATGTTACAATAGAAAATATAATACTGATCACCCTGATATAAATATTACAAAAATGTGATACGTTTATCCATATCGATGTCACATCGAAATGTTTTTACAAATTACCATATTGTCCATATTACATGAGTACGTAAGTGCACGTGCATACGTAGACATACATGAGCGTATGTAAACGTTTATAGATAGTATACAGAACGATTATTGGTTTTCCACTCGATCGCCCTCTTCCGCTCCCCTTATAGATCCGCTTATCCGTAGGTTCTGAAAGCTGCCGCGAGTGCGCTCATCCTCGTTCCTTTGTCATTATATTAAAAATTGATGCGAATTAGCAGTTAGAAGATTAAATCAGAAAAAAAATATTCGTCGTTAATTCCGATTCGATAAATATTTTTCGACGTTGTGAATACTTGATTGATCGGATTTTTCAAAGGTGTTCTATTTTAATCGAGAACGATCGAACACATAACTACTTCGTTCAAATCTTAAAAATTGCATGAAGTTACATATGTAAAACGAAAAAATTTTCTTCGCACGATAAACGAAGGAAATGCAATAGGAAAGTTTCGAATTTATTAAAAGATCGCTGAAGTTTGGTTCTTGGGTTGCTTTAAGTTTTTATGAAGTTTTTTTCAGGTTTATAAGTCTACCGTAAGTAAACACGATATTAGAAGTTCAGTTTCGATGAAAAGGTGTATGGTTAACTCTCAGAAATAATGGCGGAACGAACTTCCCCCGTGTAGGTATACGAGGAAGCTTAATAAAGCCGCTATCACAAATGATGAGTTTTCATTGCCTCTATCTAATAAACTTGGAATTCAACGAAGACGAAATAATCAAATGGATCAAATGATTTAATGTTTTAAGAACATTTTTTTTCTTTTCGATTTTCCTCTAAAACCCAACGAACTTTATACGGAATGCTTCAAACTATTCTACGAACATATTCTGACGAACAGAGTAAATTTCAAAGAAACTTATCGATACTACGTACAAATCTTAAAAATAAATCTTATTAAAAAACACACGATACCTATAATAATAAAATATAAATTCCTAAAATAACAAAATACATAAATACCTAGGAAATATGTATAATATAAATAGAGATGAAATGAAATCGATCGATCCAACTAATCGGATGAACAAATTGTTCGCATCCTGAAGAAAATAATCTCAACGAGAAAGCCGAAATTTTCTAACGAGAAGATAAGAAGAAAGAAAGAAAAAAGAAAGAAAGAAAGAAATGTAGGAAACAAAAACGAGAGAGATGCAAATACGGTCGGTTTCACGGTGAAACTATCAGGCGAATGTATCGCATTACTGAGATCTTCCTTAATCCAGGTAGCAATAGCAAGTAGGATGAGAAGGTGAGGTGGAGGATGAGGAGGATGCTTCCTAAGCAGAACTAAGCCGTAGTGACGCAAAAGCAGACGGCCTCCTATTAACTCGACTAGAGATAGGTAAAACCACCATGGACAGAGAAGGATTATTGTCGACGCCTCCTATCAAGTCCTATATTCTCTCTTTTTCTCTCTTTTTTTCTATGATAACATGACTTTTCTCTGATAACATGAACATGCTCAAAACACACGCTCGAGAGTAACAGCGTCATAACGATAAAAAGTAAAAACGTTTCCGGTATAGATTTGCATAAACGAAATACGCACCTTATCGTAAGTATTTTATTTTATTTTTTTTTTGTGTGGAAAGAGGAGGTAGGGGAAGAAGAATTCTTTTTTATCTTTCTTCTGAATTTCTCAACGATCGTCTTCACGATTATGATCATCGTAAAATCGAATTTATCGTTTAATTTTCACCGAGGCTAAGTACCTACATATTCTTGCTTACGAAAAGCCAACGAAAACTCTAATGGTTTTAAAAGAGACATATATATATTGACGTAATTCTACGTATATCTATGTATGTGAAAGTAAGCCACACATAAGTCGCGTTAAATCGTTAGGATGCGCTCAAATGAGGTACTTCGCTAGGAGCTTAGGAGTTGAGTGGCTCACCTCAAATTGATTACAAAGGAAATATAATTTTGTAGATGAATCATTCTTATAGGCTAGTTAGATTGAAGAAATATAGTATAAAAAAACTGTACGATGGCCGATATAAAGATAATTATGTTTCCGTCAAAATTGTAGAAAACATCATTTTTATATATAAACTAGTATATTATATTGTCATCGAGCATAACGTACAGCTAAAGTTTCAAAAAATACTCTTCTATAAATAGAAAAGATATATTTTTCGAAATAATATATCAATCATTCGCATTACTTAAAATCATATGTGTGACGTTCTATGATTCCAACTGCAAAATAAATACATTTCAGCTAGTTAGACTCTATAGTTGATTTTTTTTTTTTTTTTTTTAAGAAGATATCAAAATGTGCTCGATATAGCTTTTGTTCGTCGAAAGATCGAGAACCGCTGGAATTTACAAAATACAATTTTTTTTTGTTGCGACCGGATTTCGAAAGCCATGCCACCGGATTTGTAAAAAGCACGAACACCATTGCACACCATTTCTATACGCACAGAACACAGAACACAGAACACGGAACAGAGATCACAGATCACAAATCACAATCAGAATCACAATCACAATCACAATCACAATCACAAATCACTCAATCAATGCATTCCTAGTGTAACCAGTTCACAATTTCCTCTTCTCTCTCTGTATTTCATGTCGATCGTACGCTGACTTTCTCTCTCTCTCTCTCTCTCTCTCTCTCTCTCTCTCTCTCTCTCTCTCTCTCTCTCTCTCTCTCTCTCTCTCTCTCTCTCTCTCTCTCTCTCTCTCTCTCTTTCTTTTTCGTTCTTTCTTTTGCTCTTTCTCTCTTTCTCTTTCTCTCTCTTTCTCTGTCATTCTCTTTTCCAGTCGTTCAAAGCCTTATAACCTTCTATGATACTTCCGCAAATTCAGTAGCCTAAACTTTCTGTTGAATCATAAAGTGCAATTAGACAAAATTTCATCTCGATTAGACGAAAATAATATTTTGTGAAATAACAAACGCACAAATTAAAGCTATTTATATTAGTAATTGATTATATTTGTATAAATTATTTACATTAAAATTTTACTTCTTAAAATCATTCGTCTTCATCGCTATTATGAAACAGATTAACATTTATCGCTTTAAAATCTATTCATTTTCCTGTTTCCACCGATTGTCGGACTTACGCAAAATGTTAACGATTGTTATATGAGGGCAACAAACGTATCCTTTGAAAATTGGATTCGTATGGATTTGCAACGGTGCGAATCGTGGTTGTACTGCAGAGAGCGTGTTTCGATGATTTATGAACTCACCTACATTAATCTCGATGACTCTTGACTATCAAGCTTTGATGCATACAACCTATAATTAACGGCACATACATCGCCAATATTGTTCTATATTATTCCTTTACTTTTGATATTTTTAATAATCGCGACAAATTTAAAAGTATCATTTGTCAAATTAATTTTTATCTCCTTTCTTCGATTAATCATTGAACATCATTACGCTTTATATTCGCCATTCGCTAAAATAATTTAATATATGTATATTATATAATAATAATAATAATATATTTTAATATTACTAATACCTTAATGTCGTATTATGAGAAATACTATACAAATATATATATATATATATATATATATATATATATATATATATATATAAGGATAATTGAATAAATGCAATAAAATAAATGATAATATTAAAATCGATAACTGCAAAATACTGTAATGCGGGAATGTAATCGATACATTTCAACTTCGAACATAGAACTTTTATTCGTATATATAGAAATCTAAAAACACGAGTATCGCATTTGGCAGACGCTTCATAGGGTTCTCTCCATGTCCTCTGTGATATTTGCTAGTGCGTACTACATATCCAAAATATACACAGACACATACACTTACGTACATACACACGTTTACACTCTTGCACAGTTGTTATATACATTGTTACGAGCAATGCGTGCAGCTTGTCCATTTTACGCTACGCCAATTCGACTTGAATTTGCCATTCTCGAAAACAACTCTCGGGCGTTGAATTTACACCGTCCTTTTTTTATTTACTCTCCATTTTTTTCCCTCTGAACATCGAATTAGATACAGATTAGCGTAAACGTTAATTGCTTCTTCATCGCGTTACTTTCTATTTTTCCAAAATTTTTCTCCTTTTAACTTACGGAAAAGCTTACTCTTATCCCTGATAATTATGTTCAAAAATACGTATATTCGAATATACCCTCGTTATCGTCATCGTTAACTCTTATCTATTTCGTTTTCTTATCAATATTTTTACGCTCGATCATTATGCCGGAAGAAAAAGTATGTCGACGTAATACCGAATTGTATCTGTAAAACCTGTTCTAAGAAATGTGTAGAGTTTCGACTATTGTCTCATAAATTATTGATAAGATTGATAAGACTAATTAAAAACTATTTATCGAACGAATTATCCTTATATACGTCGCACTAATAACTAAAAAAATATAACGTAAATGTAGAAATTATATAATAATACATTCAATATAATTCAACTAATTGCAGTTATTGTGTGTTTTAAAAATTATTACAATATACACTCACGTAATTGTTACGAACAAAATTTATGTAAGTCGCAAATTAATGTTATCGTTAAAGTCTCAAAGAAAAGATTAAAATGAACTTTTTTCGATAATTATAAAAATTAAATCGTGATCGTCAAGTACTCGATTCTATGGATGACAATTATTTTCTAGATTGCACTTATCGTTTCTAATAATAACAATAACGACAATATGCTAACTTTCACTTCTTCCTGTCGCTCAGAAACGATAGAAAGGACAAAAGAGGTATTATTTCCTGTGACTGTTATAAAAACCACGAACGCTTGCAAAATTACATCGATCATGGCCATTCACATAAAAAAAAAAAATAATAAAAAAGAGGGACAAATAGAAAAAGAAAAGAAAAGACAGCTAAAGACGAATAAAACGTTGAGCAACGAATCATTGGGCGTGAAATCGTTCGTTTTAATGCTTCGCCGATAAACGTTATACGTTTTCAATTCTTCGCAAGGGAACGGATTCCTTCATTGTAATTTATCGTATTTACATACTCGGAAAATCCATCTATTTATTTCAGATAAAGAGAATTTTCCTATAGCAAAATACGTTCAATTGATTTCGCATTTGATGATGACAGAACACTCACGTTAAATTAAAATCTCTGTAGATCCTCTTCGATCTTTCTTCAAACTCAACGATTCTAATATTCGATTTAATTATTTAACGAATAATTAACGATAGTTTTTCCGATGAAGTATTAGAATTTTTTAAAAATTCTCTGGTCGTTGATTTACATAAATTAAAATTTAACTTAAACGATCATCATAATTATTGTTGAGGGAAAAAGAAATAATAATAATAATAATTATTATTATTATTATTATCATAAAAAGAAACGAAGAAAAAGGAAACAACAAAAAAGAAACAGAAAAAAATCTCTCAAACTTCAAAGGGAGAAAAAAAAGAGAAAAATCTCGGTTCTCGTAAATCCATAACGATAAAGATCGTTGACCGGAAGAGCGCAGCGCAGTACGGCGATACGCGTGCGCGCACACATAGGAAAGCAGCAACCGTGTAATACCTCCGTGCGAATTTTTCGAGTGTTTCCTTTCTGTTTACTAGCGGCCGACGATACCGCTTCTAAAGCCACCCTCACCTTACGCATCTTTTTCTATCTAAAACAAAACGCTGCGAACGAGAATGGGAAGCGAAAAAAATTTTATAAAGAAAAAGAGAAAGACAAAAAAAAGAAGAAAATAATAAAAAAGAAATATTGCAAGATTTGTTCAATCTCGACCGACAAAACCATTATTAGTGATGATAGCCGACAGTAGTAGGTAAAATCTATATAAAAATAAAGAAAAAAAAAAAAAGAAAAGAAAAGAAAGAAAGAAAAAAAAATTAACAAAACCGATTCGACGAGTTTCTACAAAGACATAAAGTTTAACTGCATCACTGAGAAATAAAAAAGCCATACCTCCATACAGCTTTTCTGCGAACAATGCCATATGGATTATTTCCAATATAGGAATGAATACTCTCTTGTCCGTGATAGGATTCTATTCGACCGTAATTCATAAATTTCTTCGTAATAAGTTCCTGAAGTCATGGACGAATCGATCGATGTACGTATCGTTCGTGTACGTGCACAAACGATGTAAAAAAAAAAAAAATACATGGGCCGTTTTAATTAAGATTATTAAGTTACGCGATGAATATCATTCGTAGATTTATTTCTTGATACGTATACCTGGTTCGTCGAGATCGAATAACATAGCATTCGTTGCTTCGTTGTTTCTATATATATATATATATATATATATATATATATATATATATATATATATATATCTGACAAGTTTTTACACTGGGATTTTTGAAAAACATATATGCATAACGTTCTAGAAAATATATAAGATACATGCAAATATATATATATATATGTATATATATATATAAACACACACAAATATATGTATTTATCAATGTCAATATTTATTTATCAATAGGTAACGCATATGTAGGTATTATATTTAATAATTATTCTATAAAATATAAATCATGGAAGAGTAAAATCAAGTTTGTTTTCTTTCTAAATTCGAAAAAAAAAAATAAAAAAATATGTATCTAGCATCGTCCAGTCCATCGATGGACACGTGGGAAATTTGTTTTTCATCGGATGAACTCGCGAGGAGGATACATTTCAGACAGGAAAGTTTCGACTCGGCGATTACATCGCGACGCCGAGGTGGACTATCGATCCGTCGGGCTCATCGTAACATATCCCTCCGCTTCTACACGATTCTGTTTTCGCACATTCGGATTTTCATGTCGTGCTACCTCTTTGCTTTCCATGAAAGAGATACAACGAAAAATGATACGTCGTCGCTATGAAAAATAATATAATGGAGATAAAACATATTACATTCGTTTAAATCCAATCTTATATTTGGCCGATGTCAATGAAATTATTATAAAAAAGATTAAATTAAATAATCTTTCAAAGGGAGGTGTTTTATCGTGTTTGCATATTCCATGATTATTTAACTAGTATGTATGTGTACTATATATGTATAGATAAATAAAAATAGAACGATGATTAATTCAAAAAAAAAGAGATGAAGATGAAAGATCTTTGATAATTTATCGAGAGAAAGTAGCAGACTTGCGAAATCAGCTGTTCATTAATTTATACAATATGTTCTTATCATAAGAAAATAATTGTTAGTTAATGCGATAATTAAACTTTCTTTTATACAACAAAATTATATATTCCTAATCAGTCTTTAATCTATTCGTCCAGTTAACAGAACCTACATAAATACGAACGGATAACTTAAGTACAATGCGGAAGAACGGCCGATAACGAACGCGTTAATAGTTATGCCATTGGCCACGTTATGCACATACTTCGCATCGTCGATACACCGTTCTCTCGTTCGTGTATGCAACAATGAAGATAGCTGGATAGACGCGATGCTCAACCATTATGAGTTGCTGTCTCGAGCGCGAAATGAGCTATTCCGAGGTATTTCGATTCTCGCACCAATCGAACTTCGAACAACGATGAATTTCTAATGCATTTGGCAGTTATTAGAAGCGTAAATTGGAATTACATGAAAATATAACGTTTTGACAATTCGATCGCTTCTCCTAAATTTCAAATTATTTATTCTCAATTTTTCCTCCTTTTTCTCCACTTTTTTTTCTCCTCCCTTTTTTCCCCTTTTTATTTAATATTCTCTTAACGGAATCCTAAGTTTCCTTAAGATAGATTCGTATCGTTTTTCTAAAAATTCGAGGAATCGCTCAGACGAAACAATAAAAATATCGAAAAATCCGAAAACGCGCAAAGGGAAATATTATCAAGAGGCAAGAATACTTCGATCTCTGGATTTCTACCGAATCGACGGAGGGTGCAACTATGCAGGCTCATTTTCTTAATGCATATTTTTGTGATACTTTACGTGCATCGGCCTCGGAAAACGATGGAATTTCAGCCCGAGCGAAATTTAATAGTGAAACGTGCCAAAGGGAAAGGGGTTTGTGTCTCGCGTCGCGTAGAAGAGAAAATATAGAAGAGAGAAGGGAGAGAGAGAAAGAGAGAAACAGAGAGAGAGAGAGAGAGAGAGAGAGAGAGAGAGAAAACGCTCGATAGCTTGCGCGCGCGTTTTTCTCGATCCTCTCTTATTCTCTATATTTTCGAGAGATAAGAATTTCTTCGAAAAATTTTCAATACCTTTCTCTCGACATCGACGAGATCCATTTACGAATAACGTCCATCTTTATTCGAATCATTGTCAATTTTTTTTTTTTTTCAACGGCGTTACGAGGATTCAGTCGGAGAATATAAAATTCTCATTGACTTAGTCCCACTTTGGATGCGACAACTCGTCTCTTTTAGCTATCTGTCGATCCATAAATGCATCTCCGCGGATTCGTAGAGATACGTAGAGATAGAGAAAGTAAGTACGTATACGTGCGTATACGTGCACCATCGTGCGAACCGTTAGAGCTTGCAACGTGAATTGGCTTTTAGGATACGATGAGGAAGGATTTAGCACCAAAACGGTGGCACCGAGCATTTACGGTAATGCGTTCTGACGTGGATTGGAAGTTATAACATCGAAAGCGTGCGCGCGCGCGTTCAAAGATAGCCACGTCCATGAAATCATATTGATTTATGCACTACCGCGAATCGTTTAGAAGGTAAGCTCGAAAATCGTCGAACCCGGCGTCGCTTAGCGTTACGCCAATATTTAATTCGCATATCGAAAGTACCATTAAAAATGTTTCTTTCATGATGTATGTATTTCAAGGGAAAAGAGATTTAACGAATACGAGATGCTAAATATATATCGTACGCTTTCCGATAAGATTTTCTTAGTTGATTCTGATTATTAATAAATAAATATATAATTAATTAATGCAGAGTAACAGGGACCATCATCTTCTGATTAGATTAATTCGATCGAATTGTAATTAAAATCATCATCTTTAGTTAACATCGTATTCGTAATAATCGTAAAAAAGGATAACGTAAAAAAAGAACAACTTTTTTCAACATCACGAAAGATACATATTTATGAGTAAAGCGAATTTTAACGAAATACGAACAAAGAAAATGTGATCTTTATTAAAATATATGATAATTGTTGGTTTACGCAATTGTTCACTTTTTTGTTTCTTTTTTTTTTTCTTCTTCTTTACTTCCTTATTACCATTTAAGTATGTCGCGCTAAATGCATAAGCTTAACATGTTTATGACGTCAAACTCCTGTTTATGTTTCCGGTGTAATGCAATATTCGAATCGTAGGTCATAGCTCATTCGCGCACTGGCGCATATGCATTCGATGAATGCGTTGTTCGCATTTTCAGCGTTTCAATGTCGACAAACGATGTTAGAGAGATAAAGACGATTCTTGCGTTTCAACGCGTTTCAGCTTCCGCGAACAAAGCGATTCTCAAAGCAGAATACAAACACGTCCGGGTGCTCTGCCTAATTTAATTAATAAAATTAACTACACTTTCTACTAATACGAAATATACTTTTTTCCTTGTATAATTTAGTATTACGTGGAAGGAATAACAATCGGATATAATTTCACTACGAATTTTCCTATTGCTCGATGATTCCGTAATAATCTCTACAATTTCATTTACAAGTTGACCAATGAAATCGTTTTGCATAATTCAGTAAAATCACTTAACGGCTTTCGTAACTTCTTCGCAAAAACAAAGCCACGTAAAAATTCGCTTTTAATATTTATTATGTTAGATTTGTAAGCGTCAATAAAAGAATTTTACTATTCAAACGTTAATGGTTACGCTAATAACGAACAACTTCGACCTTTAAAGACGTAAATATCTCGTCATTTGCAACCACAGGATAAAATGTGCGATGGCAAACATGCTAATACGCGAATGTTTTCAAATACGTATGTCATGGTACGAAGTCCTGATTTGAAGGACTTGAAAATCTCTAATACGTATAATCTAACATACTATTTTTTCGTGCGAATATTACAAAACGAATAAATAGAATTCAACAATTCGAAAATGGACGAAGGGCTTTTCTCCTAGCGACCTACGAAATTTTTTCGACGGAACATTCGTAACGATTCGACGCGTCCGATAAAATATTCATGAATCGGCGAAGAATACAAGTTCGTTGGAATTTTTTGAAAAAATAAAAGGAAGAAAAAATCCAAAAATCGAAAATCGATTTGGTTGCGGAGATACGTATACAGGATGATTCACTTCTCGATTCGCGAGAAAACATACTAATATATTGCAATCTTTATAAATCTTTTGATTCGTTAAACAAATTATTACTCATTAAGAAATCTAACAAATGAGATGAGTCGCCTTTTATATAGAAATGTTCTTAGATAATACGTAATGTATTTTGAGGAATTCGTAGTTTTGTGTTTCGATGACCGGTCATCTACCTTTCTATATACATATATATTTATGGTATATGTATTCGATGTTTTTGAATAAGTTTGGGAGATATTTGCAATTTTGCCATATGCCAACATCGAAGTGAAAATGACTGCTCGGATTTACGCGATATGATTCGGCGCTTTGATCCTGCGAATGCATGTGAAAAAATGCAACCCATCGAGCTTGCTCGTAGGAAACAAAACCAGCGAGGAAACAATTTCACAGGCCTTTCGTTCCCGTCACCGTTTTCATTTTTATGCTCTTTCTCTCTTCTCTTATTTATTTTTTTCTTTTTCAACGTTTTATTTCTCTTCTCTTCTCTTCTACAAAGTAAATTCGTAGCCTTACTTCTTTGAAAAGCACAATTCCGAGAATAAATGCATACATAAAAAAAACTATCAAAGGACGACTAGAAAAGTAATCATTGTAGCAACTAACGTAAGGGTTCTTCGAAAGTTTATTTATTACCAAGTTTATCGAAAAAGGAAAAAGGAAAGATAACGTTAAAGATCGTGAGTAAATGGAGAACTTCTTGAGAAGATAAATTCTTGATCTTTTTACTGCCGTTAGCGCGCACTATACGGCGATTCTCGAAACGATTGCGCCTAACGTAAATATAGTTTATGTTCTCTTCTTTCTAAAGTACGCTGTAAGTACGATATACGAGGCATTACCAAACGCGAGTACCTGAGATCTCCGACGGTTTATTGCTATAAAAATAAATCTTTTCAATGGCCGAGTTTTTAAGATCTCTCAAGATCGCAAACATTGACGAGCCAAATCTATATTAACCAAATTGGAATTCTAAATCGATCGAATATGAAAAATCTAATTATAAACGAAATAGAAATTAATTCGATTGTAAAATATACTTGATTTTTATTAAAAAAAAAAAATCAAAAAGAAAAAAGAAAAAGTTCATCGTTGTAAATGCAATATCGAAATGACAAAAACAGTATGGTTTTATCGTATACTCGTGATATAAAATTAGTAAAATGACTTGCTTCATAAAGTTCTTCGCTTATAAACGTCTCGGTTCTTTCATGTCCGGGCATATCGAACTTCGAGATTAGATAGAAAATCTTTCGACGAATAACTGTGTGCGTGGAAATGCATATACACGCCAACCTTTCCTCTCTTCATACTGTACAAATAGAGAAACGACTACCTTTCGAGAATACGAGTTTCCGTCTACGTTATTTTCCACGTCAACGTGACACGTACCGTGAGACGACGAATGAGTCGGTATGGCTGATAGAAAATACGCGCATTTGTAAATACACCGACGAACGAATGGATATGAGCCTACCCGGCTATAGGAAGTATTTGAAAATTGCTTAGATCTTAGATTCTCTACTTTTTCTTTCCATTCAACGATGTAACTCTTATCTTCCAACATAGTTTGAATTTCTTTCAATATCACGCATCTTATTTCGTTCCTTTTCAATAAGAACATATGAAGACTTGCATACATTCTAAATACTACTTTTCAATCGTATTCAATATTATACATTCATATTATAATTCTATTTATTCTTGCGTATTTTAACGCGTTAACTGTCGAGATAATTTTATGTAAATCTATATGTCTATCTAATATTTTTGGCACACGTTTTATTTTTATGTGATTTAATAAAAATGGATTGTCCTAAACAAATATACATATGTATATATTATCCTAAACAAATATATATATATATATAATATATTTGTTTAGGATAATTCCTTTTTTATTAACTTATATAAAAATATATATGTGTTTTGTATATTTTATAAAACTTATACAGATCAGGCTATTACACACTATAATAATTATATGCAATGCAAATATATATGCGTTATTTATTCATAAATAATATATAAACACAAATAATAATAAACATTTCAAAGCAAATTTACAAAATTGATTCCCAATTGATCAAACGTGTTAATATTAATATCTTTCAGTATCTCGATTGTCTCACATAAATCATTATTATACACGAGATAAATTTATTAATAGTAATATAATATATCTTCCATGAACAGTAATTAAGATCGTTATGATGAGAAGATCCGATCACGTAAACATTATTATTATGTAAGACATAATAATTCGAGCCGTATTTGACGATCTACAGTTTTACTAGAAGCAATTCGTTCGATCAGTCGCCTCGATCCATTGTTTGACAAACGAAAGCTGCTTCTTAAGCACGGCTTCAACCTCAACTCTATGCCTCGTTCTGGCAGCTACATCGACTAGAAAGAGAAAAAAAGAGAAAAAGAGAGAAAGAGAGAAGAAGGAGAGTGAGAAAGAGAGAGAGAGAGAGAGAGAGTATGATATAAAAGGAAAGAGGTACTCATTAACGAGTATCGAACTTGTTTCCTAGTTGTTTTAAGACAAAAGCCACATGTTACTCTTTCTCTCCGCGACTTTTATCGTACCTCTCGAAAATGCTGATCACCAAGTATCTATAAAATAAAAAAAAAAGAAAGAAAGAAAGAAATGAAAGAAAAAGAAAGCTAAAGAAAAACTCGTTATCTTTGTTTATATGTACGACGCGGTATTGTTTCAAAAGAGAAATATTTCTTTTATAAATACTTGTATAATTATATATTCGCAATAAGCCAGTTGTATATGAATTGATGATTATTATTAATAATTAGAACATCAGATCAAAATCGAGTAGTTCAACTTCGTAAGGGTTGAAAATGGCAGATGTTTTCGAAACTCAAAGTATTAACGATCTGACACTGACGAAAGTAACGAGTTTGCCGTGTCGCATTAGGGAAGTTTTTAATCTAACTCGCAATTACTTCATGCAATTAAGAGAACCTCTGTTTGGGGAATCCCATTAAAAGGTATGTTTTCGTCGATGTATATACTATTTATTTATAACTCTGCTCTCGTTCGGCATTATGAATCTCGTTAATGCATAGCACGCACGAAAAGCATTAATGCAGCGAAGCTTTTCTCAATTTCCGTCTTTTCCGTGCCGTTCGAAATAGGGATATTTCCTTTACAAGAAAAAAAAGATATATATATATATATATATATACACACGTATATAGTTATAAGGATAAATAGATTGATAGATAAATGAAAAGAAACAGATAGATAAATAGAAAGGAAGAGAAGAAGACGAAGAAGAAAGAGAGAGAGAGAGAGAGAGAAGAAAGGAAGATAAATTCAATGAAGTTTCTTTCTTATAATTCATCCGATTAAAGCTTTGCGTGTACAGGAAACGTTAGATGCTTCTTCTAATCGGTTTAATTTATATCTCTGTTTTATGAATGAAATGACGACGTTACGTTTTAATCAATCTTATTAACGTTCATATATATATTAAACTTGTTACAATACGAAAAGGAATATATCGTTTGAAGTCTTACGACCGCTTTGATGCGATTATCATTAATTAAACGGAATACTTCGTTCTTGTTATATTTGATTTACAAATAAAAACGAACGAGGAAGAGAATTAAATCGTTTCTAATCACTTAACTTGTATGTTCTATTCGTTTGGAATCATAATGTAAAAGCTTTGCTAGTTCGTTAGAAATACGAACGTTTAAGTTTGTCGTTGCGCAGGATTAACAGATGAAAGATATTCATGTTCACGTTCTTTGAAAAGCGATCTTTCAACGTAGAATAATCCTGAATTCCTTTGACAGACCGCAGCATGCTAATTAAAAAAAGCTTAAATCGCTTCATGACGACGATATTCCTTTATAAACGTCCTTGTGGTTTATAAGCGCGTTCTTCTGGGCTTGAAGCGGCTACAAATACATAGATAAATGTTTACACTCGTACGTGTACGTGTACACGTTGGTACTATGCCAGTACGAACGCATATATGAAATTAATTTCTTTAAAGTATAATTTGCGCGCGTTATTTCTGCTTCTCAATGCAGAAACGAATTTTCTAACAATTTTTTTATTCAAGATCCTCGACAATTTAATTTCTTTTTTATTTTTATCTTTTTCCCTTCTTTCAAAATATAATATATGAATCAAGTTTAACGTCAGTAAATCCTAGTAGTAGTAGTAGTAGTAGTAGTAGTAGTAGTAGTAGTTATAGTAATAGTAGTAATAGTATAGTAGTAGTAGACTATACAGAAATTTTAACGAGATCTCCGTGTATTTTGAATATTTTCCTATGAATAATCATCTCGTCAATCTGCAGAGTATAATATTGCAAAAATGAATATGGTATATGTTATCACATTATATTTTATAATTCACGCTCCCACTTCTTTTGCTACAACCCTATATTGATTCGCCACTTTTATATTACATATTATCTACGTTATGCTAATCACTTATGTATATATTAACGAAATCTTTTCCATTGATCGAATGATCGAAAAAAATAATACTCGAAAGAAATATTTTCTCGATGAACCGATGAATCGATCAATTGATATCGATTTTATGATTGACGTTGAACGATTATAAGTAAATTCGATTTTGATAAGACAAAGGATAATCAATTTCAAAGAAATTTGACGAAGAAAATTTCTCGGCCGATGATTTGCGATCGAGTAATTATTCGCACTATTGTCACTAGAATAGTAAAGAGAAGGACGATTTGTTTAATCCGTCAGACCGTTAGTAGGTGCATGTTCAAGTCTGCGACCATAGTCCCTACTAGTGCACGTAAACACGGAAGTAAACGTTGCATAATTCAGCTCACGGGGATTGCTCGTGTTGGCTAACAAATCTGCGTGCTATCTTGGCATATACGTATATGTGTATATACGTAGAATAAGGATAGTTATATTAAATAAAAAGGTAAAAGAAAAAGGAGAGAAAAAAGATGCGAGATCATCTAAATGATTCGTAAGCACGACACACTGAAGATAATGGAAAAAGTTCGTAGTACATTTATCAAGGGAAAAACTTTTCCATCATTTCTATTTTTATGTTTGCAGATTAACACGTTCCTCTCTTTCTTTTCTTCTTTCTTTCTTTCTTTATCTCTCTCTCTCTCTCTCTCTCTCTCTCTCTCTCTCTCTCTCTCTCTCTCTCTCTCTCTCTCTCTCTCTCTCTCTCTCTCTCTCTATCTATCTATCTCCATTTCTCTCTCTTGATATCTCATTCTCTTTCTCTTTGTATTTCTCTTTATATTTCTTTTTCTTTAAGCTCAAACGATAATAAAATAAAAATGGAAGAATTCTTGATAAGAGAAATAAAAAGAATATCTATACATAATCGATCACAGAAATGCTCAAATACTTTTTAAAGTTTAATAACTTTCTTCATGTTACGCAAAGAGAATTTATTATGTACTTAGAATTTTAGATTTAGTAAATATAAAGAAATCATATTCAATTATTCATCTAACGTAATATACATATGTACGTAGAAAACAATAGGGTAAACACGTTCCTTAATGCATGACAGTTTCTTTTGAAACACTAATACGTGCGATGCTAGACCAAGCCTCCGAAAGGTTAAGTTCAACGGTACGTGACCTCGCGCGGTCGCGTGATCGCGATGATAAAAAATGAAAAGATGAAAACGAAACGAAGTTCGCTCGGAAAGATTAAAGATGTACTCTTACACACGCGAATTCACGATGGCAGATACGTTTTCCCGTCGAATCGTTTTCTCGTAACACAACGAAAAAGAAGGAAAAAAGAAAAAGGAAAGAAAGGAAAATGGAAAGAAAGGATAAAAAAAAGAAGAAGCAGAAAGAACATAGACAAAAAACGTAAAGTATGACGTGAAAGTGCTCTTCTTTTTTTCTTTTTCTTTTTCTTTTTTTTTCGAGACATCACCAAGTCTGCTTTGATCACGTTAATACGCGAGAAATTACTTCGTAGGGAGACACGCGTAAGATAATTAAAATTCAGAAGCTCTCGTATGGTATAGTAAGAATAGGCGGGGTTGGGGGTGGTAGAAGCGTATAGAGCGAAGGGAAAAGCTTTGACATTTCATCAGCTATGAGAGAACAGAATTACGTACTTGGCAGTACCAGTCCAGAATTTTTGATGAATGGTAAAAGGACCAAAAATTCACGTGGAATGAATTTAATTCATCGCGTGTACGCATCGTACGTCCTATTTTTTGACCTTTTAATATTCCTATATCTCGTAAATTTTATGTCATTCGAATCAAACGAAATATAATATGTTCCGTTATAGGTCGTATGATTCTTTTTGTCGTTTTTATACACTCTCGCACGTACACACATACACACACAATGTCGCGACTGATTATTTTTAATATTTATAATGAGCGAATACAGAAGGTAGATACATCGAATAAGATTATAGTTTGAAGAATATTGTAAATGCAGTTTCCTATCAGCAGCTGCAGCTTTTCTTAGATATTTCTCTACTTTATAAAATTATATCCAAGAGCAAAGAAGATCTCTCTCAATGGCCCCTTCTGGTAGCTTTCGAAGGGAAGCTTCGCAGCTCGTTTCAACTTTTATCATGCAAATAGCAAAGTGAGCGTTGCATAATGCAAGATCGCGAATAAAGAGCAGAGATTATTTCTGGGCTCGAATCTCACGGATACGAAGCAAAAAGTTCATCAAACATGGAAACTCACCACCCAACTCCCACCTTTTACACGAGCGTTGGTAGCAGTCTCGCGCTCCGTCACGCTTCACCCTGTTCTTTACCTTTCTCCATGACTCTTGTTAACTCAAAACCTGACTTACATCTCCGTCGCATATCAGATGCTGTTTTATCTTTTTTCTCTCTTTTTTTTTTCATCCTCGTCGATATGTCACGTACATATCTTTCTCTCTTTCTCTCTTTCTTTTTCTTTCACTCTTGTAGACATACGTGCTTTTTTCTTCCTATCCAATCGACTTAAACGAATTTTTCCTTTTGATCGTAAAACTATCGATCGACGATAGAAATTGGATTAATCAAAGTCATGACGTAACAAGAACATTTACATCATTAAGAGACACACCGAGAATCCTTACACCTATAAGACGCCGTTAACTCTAGTCGAAACTCGATCAAACTATCTTGGACAACGTTCGCTCGCAAGTTCGACTAAACCGCCTTTACATCGGACGGAAACTTATGGAGAGTGGAGTTGGATAGGACTAGCTCGGCCTTTTCGCTTTACTGAATACAATATATATATATAATGTATATATATATATACCTGTGTATATATATACACACATCTATATATGTATATATGTATATATATCATAGGAACGTCTTCTCTCTTGATGAAGGAGAAACATTTCTCTATGCCTTTATACGTACAGACACGAAGACGTAAAGATAGATGAATGTCGGACGCGAGGAACGTAATAATCGTGTTCCATGTGAAAAGGCAAAGACGTTTAAGAACAAAGTCCGGAAATCTCATGTTGTACTCGAGTTCGTGGTCGCGTATGTATACTTACGTACCTACCACCGCAACCGTTAGGGAAATAGTACGGTAAAAATCTAAATGAAACACAAGTTCGTCTTCTCGAACTGTTCACGAATGACTAAACTACGTCTCGAACGACTATGTTTACACAACCTCGTATACGTTCTATTTAACAACAGGAAATACGGTAGTACGTTGATTATATGAAAGGTCAAATATAAACATAAGCATACGTATAAACAAAACATATCCGACAAACTAATATTTCTATTCCGCATAAAGCTGAATTATTTTTATATATGTATGTATTATATTTTACATAAATAATCCTATATAAATAAATTTTATAGAAGATTATATTACGTATAATTTTTATTATGTTCTATTATAAATAACTTTTACTTGATTACCATTACAAATAATTTTTGTTACTTTTGTAATAAAAATAATCATTGTAACTTATATACGTACATATATCGTAAAAATTAGTAGGACATCGCATTGCTACGATTTATCTAAAATATTTTATCTCCGTATCAATTTCAACTGATCGACATTATACCGTTATGTAATATATAATGTAATATATCTAATACACAAACATTAGTTTGTCAGATCGTAATGTATTCCGATAGTTCACGTTCTACCTTGTAAATCCCGTTATACAAGTTCGACGGAAATGATCTTAGATGAAAAAAGAGGAAGACGTTTTGTGTAGGCGAACCAAACCAAGTAAAAGGTGTTTGATCTAGTTTATTCGATAAAGAACGAGTGAAAGAGAGAGAGAGAAAGAGATAAACCAAGAGAGATCGTTCGGTCAACGGAGCAGAGATATAGTGGACGTTGTACTGGACCATCGAACGAAACTCACCCTATCATAGACATGCCTGTACTACACACGTTGGATAGCGCTAGCAATGTTCACGATCATAGAGTAAGAGGGAGAGAGAGACAGAGAGAGAGAGAGAGAGAGAGAGAGAGAGAGAGAGAGAAGAGTGACACAAGCCAATATCGAGCCAAGATTGACAAGGATTTGGAGTGGCCGTTCATCGATTTTGACGCGCTTTCAACGTATTACATGCGCGTATCTCTCTCACTCTCTCTGTCTCTGTCTCTATTTCTCTCTCTCTCTCTCTCCGTCTATCTATCTATCTCTCTCTTTACACGCCTTTCGAAAGTCCACTCTCATGTATCTAATCGATGTTACTTCTAAAAAATATGACTCGAACGTTCCTTCCTACGGTTGAGATTTACATAGGCGTCGTATTACGTGGAAAAGGATTTGGCCGTGTTCCTAATTTATGACATGGCTTACCTGAAACAGAAAATACAATTACTCGTATTAGTAGGAGTATTTGCGTCTGATAAACTTTAATACAATTCGAAAAGATAAAATAATATTTAATCTGATTATTAAGAATGTATTATTTCATTATTTGTTCAGTAATTATGTAATATGTTCCACGATTGTTAGATAAGTATGTTTGAATAATTCTTTTGGTAGAGAAATGTAAATCTAATTAATAGAGATTTCTTAACACGAATGAAACTTCTACATTTGGTTACATATGTTAGAATCTTTCTCTCTCTATTCGTCTATCTGTCTGTCTCTCTCTTTCTCTCTTTCTCTCTCTCTCTCTCTCTCTCTCTCTCTCTCTCTCTCTCTCTCTCAATTCGCGTGTAGACACTTTATCGCATAAGTCACTTCCGTTCTCGGAATTTACGATGATACGCGGAGAGATCTGCGTATATTATCTACGAGAAGGGGCTACATGAATGAAGCCAGGAAGATTGACGGCAAACTGCGATCGGCAGCGTATGATGATCTCAACGGGACTTAGCCAAAGGGAAGCGTAACGAAAGGTGGTGGAGGTCATCGCGAGAGATAATACGTCACTTGGGTCGAAGAGACTCTTGGACGTTCATGTTCATCGCGAAACTAATCGTACGGAGGCAAGAGACCGAGTTTAAAAAATTCAACGCTGACGTATCGCGTTCGTTAATTTTTCATCAACTCGAGCGAACAACGATGTTGAAAGAGGTTAAGATGAGAAAAAGAAAAAAAAAAGAAATAAAAAGAAAAAGAGCGAGGGAAGAGGGTGTTTTCTAAAAAGAATTAATTAGCCTTTGAAACTCGCTCCTTTGTATTATAATTTTTGGTAAATGTATACGGTGAATCGGGACAGCTTGAATTTGTTTAAAACGCGTCCACTCAACGACCGATAGCTGCTTTGTACTTACTTGTCTAACACAATGTTCTTTAACAACGAGCTGTCGGTGTTTAATTGGCACGACACCCTTAAACGCTCTAAGAGGACAAAATCTCTTTCCAATATTTTCCGATAATTCGCTATACTATCGATAACCATTTTTCTCTAATACAACAGATGCCGAGATATCGTTTTATTATTAACAATCTTTATCCACTTAAAAGAATAGACTTTATCTTCGCCATAATCACTTTCTCTCTCTCTCTCTCTTTCTCTCTCTTTGACCCTCCTCCCTTCCTCTCTCTCCCTATCTCTCTCTTTCTCTCTCTTTCTGATTCTATCTCTTTTTCTTCTACCTCTTACTTTCTACACACGTGTTTGTTCTCATGAAATAAATCGATATCTTATAGGAACACGTACATACGTAGGAGAAGTACACTTTTCTTTACGCATTTTTCTTCTATCGTGAAATACAGAAATATCATTCGTTTCACGAAATATTATTCCTCATCTTACATCGATTATTTATCATCGGTCTCCAATGAATTTAATTAAAAGAAAATTAATGGGAAACTTAACTTCCTTCTTTTTCCTTACGTTAATACGTATATAATAATCTTGAAGAAGATATAAGGGAAGAATGATAGGGTAAAAGCGTTTCAACAAATATTCGAAATGACTCCATGCGGACGCATCTATTATTCGTACTACGGCCTAATTGCCAGTAGCGGACGTACTCTGGACACCTATTAAAGTCCTAGTCCACTGTAGATCGCCACATCGGTGAATATTAATGGCGGAACGTAACCTTCGGCCAGTTCCATTAATAAAATGTCGTGGAAGCGTCTCATTATGATGGGGCACGAACCCGCATAAGGAAGTTTGCCGACGATATCACGGTAGTGCCATTACCTCTCAAAGAGAAATCTTCGTCTCTTCGACCTCGACCTAACACTCATTCGCTCACACATTCACACTCGCGCGCGCGCACACACACACATTATACAAGGGATTCGTTCTTTTAACTCAATGACGCTGATTCACTTTCAAGCAAACCTCGAAATTGAATCGATTCGATTCTGCGCACGCAATCACGTTTCAACGCCGTGATTTTAAGCCAGTCAATTCATTCATTCATTTATTTATTTATTTCGAATAATTCCGTTTAGATATTCAAGTAAAAGAGGAATCGATACTTTTCTAATAATTCTTAGGTCATCTCAAATTTTATCTCCTTTCTTTTTTTTCCTTTTCTATCCTCTCATTCCGTCGAATCTCTTACTTCGTCTCTTTGAAGCTGTAGTGAGATTCAAAGAAACTGTCAAGGGAAACGGACAGAGAGAAAAAGAGAGAGAGAGAGAGAGAGAGAGAGAGAGAGAGAGAGAGAAAGAGAGAGAGAGAGAAAAGAGTAAACCGTGGTCACACTTACGTCTCCATGTTCTTTATGAATAAATGCATTTGCGGCTTTGTGTCCTTTATGAATATATGTAGGTCCGAGAGATCGAGTTTACGAACATGACCACTGTCGGTCACTCTAGACTTTAGGCCTCGATGGAGGAAAAGTCGGACAGAAGGAAAAGAAAACTTCTCTCTTTCTCTCTTCGATCGTACGTGCGAGTTCAAATCGATCTAAAAGTCAAATTATCGCAAATGATGCTCTCTCTCTCTCTCTCTCTCTCTCTCTCTCTCTCTTTCTTTCTTTCACTTCTTCATCGTTGTCTCTTTAGAAAACTCAAGCTCTGTCGTTCTTCTCGTTCGTTTTTTTTATATCTAGACGTGGTTAGTAGAACGATAGCCTCCCACTCTCTCTCTCTCTCTCGCTATTCCTTTCTCTCTCGCTCTTATCGATAGTAACGAGTTATTCCTTTTTCATATTCACAACGTTTCTCTTTCATCTTTATCTTCAGCTGTTGCAGTAACACCGATCTCGTTATCACTTTGAGCTTCGCACTTTCGTTAAAATTCTTGCTATAGTATATCCCTTTGCACTTTGTTTATAAAATACCTACTGCTTCGAGTTAAAAGAAAGAAAGAGAGAGAGAGAGAGAAGATAATTATTTAATCGTTCAGTAGAAAGTTAAGCGTTGATTATAAATCGATGGTAAAATCTTCACGATTTACATAAATTCTCGTGATATATTTTCAAAATATTATATCCAGCAGTATCAAAATAATGTTCCTTTTGACTTTTTTACAAATCTATCAAAATAGTTTTAATAATTAATTGTAAATCGATTTTTTCAAAATATAAACAATTCTCTGATAACAACGTTAAAAGATAATGCAACGTACAAACGTGCGAGCAACTTGATCGATTAAAAACTAAAAAACGCTTTGTAAGATCAAACGACGAATAAATAATTTTGATATTATAATTGGCACGATTTAAAAATAAACAGCGTAACAATAGGTTGCGTTTCTAGGCAAGACAAGAGTAAACTCCAGCTGATTGTGAGTCGGAAGAAAAAGTAACGAACAACAGCAACGAAAAGACAAAACTAACGTGAAAACTACGTCCGAAATCTTCCGACGTTGTATTTAAACGTCATTAGCCTTGCACTCCGTCTTTCTACAATGGAGGCTTTGCGACGACCAAACATCGTCTGTCTACGATTATTTTCTTGAGTGTTTGTTTATAATTATGAATTGTTTCAACCAAGTAATATTCGTTTCGTTAAAAAGAGACAAGAATCGTTTCTTTTTCCCCTATTTCCAACTCCCGCATTGAATTGATCTCTATACTCGATACTTTCACAAATTTCACTCGCTTCCGAGAGATATTATTACTCTGTTCGTTCTACGATAGTCTTGATTTATTTCAAAACGTTCAACATAATTTATAAACATTAATCAGAATGTAATTGTCAATTATAAAAATTTATCTCTATCGAAAATGTAACGAAAGAGGTTTGATCAGCATAACAATGATATAATGTTGAATCGACGATCAATATGTTAATTATAACATTACACATCGACAACATCTGTTTGCATTGTATGAACGACATTTTTTTATGAATGATAGGTGAACGAGTATAAATACGTTCGGCTTTCGATGTTAACAAAACGTCAGTAGGAGTAAACTCGAAGTACAGAAACAGGCGCTACTGAAAAATACCAAGGTTCTACGTGTTTCAAATAAAAGCACGGATCGCTGATCTTGAGAAATGATAGGACGAAGGAAACTTTAAGCCTGCCTGCAAGGAAGATGGATACGACAAAATGTAATCGTAAAAAAGGAAGATGAACATCGCATGCGTGCAACTGTACACGCTCACTACGAATGTGTATGTATGCGTGTGTTTGTATGTCGATGCAGCATCCAATATACAGTCATTTATAGAAATCGAATAACTATTTTTACACCGTACAAAGAAATCTAAAATCTTCTTTATCACCTTGGTACGAAACATTTATGCGCTATAAAATATAAAGATTCGAAAAAAAAAGATTGAAAAGAGAAGAAGAAAAAAGAAAAAAATATGATTTATAATAGCGATAAAAAATACGCAAGATTAAAAAAGTAATACAGAAATATTATCTATTATAATAAAATATCAATGAGTAATAACGATGTCGACGAAATACACGAACGATCCTATTGAATAACGTATCCGTTACGAGCTCATCATTGACGACTGAATCGCTCGATCATGGAAATATTATACAAGTTTCGCGTATCGTTCGCGGGTAAGCCGCACGTCAAAAGCAGATACATTTAATAACGACATAGAAGCCGTATCATGATCGACGTTCTCCATAGAAAACCCAAAATTATGTATTCAACATGATCATCGAATGCTGACTGAGATTTCATCGAAAAATAGGTTTAATATACATATACATTTCTCGACCATTCGGTGACTTTATGCCTACTAATAAATCATTTCAATAAATATTATATCAAGCAACTAATCATGAAACTATACGTTCATTATTGACCAATCGTCAACGAGCAGATCGACGAAGAACCAATCAACCAAACGACGCAAATGCGCATACGCTCATATATTCTTTTGAGTAAAATAATCGTCATAGAAGATGCAGCCTAAAAGTAACCAATAAAATATCAAAATGGATCGAACTCGATGTAAGATCGTCTAACGTTAATCTATCGATGAGAAAGAATGTGTAATCAGGTCTTATCCGAAATTTGAAAGTCAAACTAATCGTTGGTTATCCCTTATCCAACTTAATCTCCTTTCAATGGGGCTACATCGAGAACCCATTCACCCGAATCTAATTCATCCCGATCGACTAAAGCCAACGTTTTTTTTTTTTAATCGGTCTCTTGCGATTCTTTCAAGTTTTTAAAGTACAAAGTTTTGTGTATATATGATTTGAATCGTTATTACTCCTGTAGAAGATATAGTAAATAACGTAGATCGATAGCATGATATCAATAAATATCGATACGTTTTTCTCTGTATATACAGATCAAAGCTCGAGATCAAAGATTACGAACGACTGCTGAAAGGAAACTAAGCTCGACCACTTTTCGGTAGAACCAATTTCCTAGAGATAAAACGATACTAGATACTAGGGATATGAGATTGTTACGAAAGTATTTCGAAGGGTTGCATCTACTATAAATGTTATTGACCACGTCCATCGAGAAACATCGTTCGCAGTACCATCCACTAGAATGGTATTTGCTGCAAAGGCATCTTCGGTTCTATGAATAGGCAGCCATTCCTAGACGCAATACTATTCGACATTCTCCCAATAAATTACATTTCCCACATACAAATCGCGCATCACGCAACTCCGTTACTCGACGTAACAAACGTTACATCCTTGTTTTCCCTCGTTGTTTTATTTTCTTTCGAAAATTTCTATACGTACGAACAAAACATTCCGAAACTTGGAAATTTTACGAAATAATCTTCTGCAAATTATAGGATTATAATTCATTATTCTTTTTCCATCGTATTGGCGTGCACGTGATCGTAATGTATCATCAATTGAGTATTCGAATTCAAAAGAGAAAAAGCAAGAAAGAGACAGAGAGAAAGGGAGAGAAAGAGAGAACTCGATTATCATCGTGAAATACGACGCTTTCGACACGCTTTTCAAACCATCGAAACAAATACTCATCCACGTATTATCGAGCAATATAATTTTTTATAAAAAGCAAGACCATTCATCGAATTAGACAAAGCATAATCATTTTCCCATGAAATTTTGCAGAACGATATTCGGAAGAAAACGCTCATCCATATTTAATAAAATATTCCATCTCGTACGTATAAATACATACATATGTATAGCTAGGTAAAATACGCATTAAGATAAATCGTTGAATATCGTTTTTAAAAGAAAAGATGAAATATTACTAGTCCGTTATGAAATGTTCGCTAGGTGTAATATTTTTCTTCGCGTTCCGAGTCGTTGCCTTGCCCGCAGACAAATCACGAAAGTAAGGATCGTTTAACGCGTCTCGGAAGCCGGATTCGCGCTACCGTTGGCTTTATCATAAAATACAATTCCATACTCGCTACAGAAAATATCATTTTTCCATCCATCGTATCAGAACACTTCGTTGCTTTCAACAGAAAATCGCGGCTTTCTTTTTGTTCTCTCTCACTCTTTTATTCTCTCTCTCTCTCTCTCTTTCTATCCATCCAACAATTTTTCTCTTCTTTTCGTCTTTTTGACATATACTCGGGTATGTTTGCCGTATTCGCACCGTACAAATCGTTGGAGATATAATTTATCCTAATTTATAATCCATTTAACACATTTAAACTCCGGTTTAAGAAGAGACAGAAAACTGATCCCAACAAGTTAAGAAAACAAAATCGCACTCATCCCGAACTTATTACGTACGAAAAGCGAACTTGGCTCATAAATTATCCATAAAAAGAAAGAAAGAGAGAGAGAGAGAGAGAGAAAGAAGGATATCTAGCGCAAGATTCGCGTCCTCGCCATGTTGGAACTTTACTCGCGTATACAAACAGCCTCATACATTTCAATGGAAAGCCTTGATGGAAATCCCAACGAAACAGACTTTTCTAGCCGTGTACACCGAATTACTCGTCCACTGGCGAGCTCGCTTTTCCATCGGTTGGCAGATACAAACCAGATTTCCACGTAAATCTTCGAAATATACTTTCCGAGGATATCACCGGATATATAACGATATTTCTCGCATATACCTGACTGGATTCAGTTCGCGAACAAAACGAACCATTCGTTGATTCGCGTCCAGCCTAGAATACTATCGTCGCTTCAATTCTTTTTACTTTCTGTCTCTCTCTCTCTCTCTCTCTCTCTCTCTCTCTCTCTCTCTCTCTCTCTCTTTCTTTTATTTTTCTTTCGACGAGAGATGAATTAAGAGAGACGAACACCAATAGTAAAAAGAAAAAAAAAAGAAAAGAAATGAAAAAAAAGCTTAAAGAAAAAGAGTTGAGTCAGCCAGATAGACGATGAAAGCAAGAAATTCGATTAACATCGTCAATTGTGAAAAATTTCCTTTCGTCGAGAAACACGTACTTACTCACTCACTCACTCGCTCATTCAACTACATGTACGTAAAGCCAAAGATAAGAAAAGCAACGAGAAATAATAGGGTTTTCGTTCTCTGCGACTTGACCGAAGTAAATAGATAGGTATATATCGTTAATCCGGTCAATTTCTCCAACTCTCCCTTATTCTCCTCCCAAGAGAAAATACTTTATCCGAGGAAGTTACCTAGTACGACGAGTTACGTTCGATATCAAAGGGAAACGGAAAATTTCACGGAGCATTTAGCAACGTCTAACGGGTAATCGACGCTTCAATTCAAACAACAAACGTCTAGGTACACAGAAAGTAATCCGATTTCTTAAGATAAACCGATCGATTCTAAGCGTTGCCGAGCATAAATAGTGAGATGGATTAGAGAGAAAAAAAAAAGAAAAAGAGGAAATCTTCCTATACGAGAAATTTTCTTTTGTGATATCTCGTTGATCGAAGAGAAAGATCGAGGAAGAAAAGAGAAAAAGAAAGTAAAAGATTACGAACGAAAAAAAAAAAGAAAAAGAAATGACAAATAAAATAAATAGAAATCGTTGATACATAGAGCATTTAAATCATACTTTCGTTTTATCTTTGCTAACGTAATACATTAATACATGTGACCTTTCGAAGAGTTAAAAAGAAAAAGAGAGCAAACGATAAAGGTAGATGTAGTACTTACGTCGATACGTAACATTCGGTAGGAAAAGGATGGACGGGATTCAATGTAAATCAAGGCAGTTCCATGGACGCCAAACACATCTGGGCTTTCGTTAAAAGCGCGATGCCTGCATCCGACTGCGATATCTTTCTCTGCTTCTCTCCTCCTTTCCTTTTTCACTAATACATATACATATTTCTGCATCTACGGAAACGACACGTAGAAGCAATACATACACACACGCAAAATCTATTTCACCTTCTTTTCGAGTTCTCTCTCTCTCTCTCTCTCTCTCTTTCTAACTCTACTTTTTCTTCGACTCGACTTCCTTTTTCCTTCATCGCATTTCTTCCTCTTTTCCTCATTTCTTCTTTTTCTTTTTGCAAGATCCACCTATCCACCTATCCATCCATCGATCTATTTATTTCTCTCTCTCTCTCTCTCTCTCTCTCTCTCTCTCTCTCTCGATCTCTAGTTCTCTCTCTTTCCCTCTCGTACTCTAGTTTCCTCAACTCAACTGCACTATAAGCCTTACAAATGACTCGAGATGCGGAACAAGAACACCCACGTCTTAGAGTAGATATCCACGCTAATAACATAGATGAATCATTCTAGTGGAAACAAAGATTAAAATCCGTACTCCTTCGAGTATAAATTCCAATCGCCAATATACAAAATTCGAATTCATAACGCCTTTGTTATTTCTCCCTTTTTCGTTACGTTATTAATAAATAAGTAATACAACAAATCCCGTATAAACGTTATATATGACAATGAAACAAAGGGGATACGCTTTTTATAGAATTCTAAAAAGAGACGAATAGAAGACGAATAAAAGGCGTCTAAAGAATAAATCGTCAGTGACTTTATCGGTAGAAATTTTTTACTTTAAATGGATATTACGTTTCGATCGAATTATTGTCGAATTCACGGAATTTAGAAAAGCAGGATATCTTGAAAATTCCAACAACGTCTTCCTTTTATAGGTTTCCTACTTTTTTTACGAGACTAGTCTAACTCTCCCTCTCTCTCTTTATTTATCTATCTATCTTTCTCTCTCTTTTTCCTGGTCCTCCACGAATTGTGTGCCATTTACAAGTAAGTCTGGTCTGGTAAGCGGCCTGTTCACTGAAACGCACCATTGAACCGTGCAAAAGCGACGATGAGAAAGAATACGAAAGTGTAAGTTCGATCGAATTTTTCTGTATCTTAAAAGAGAGAAATAGAGAAAAATACAGAAAACTGAGACTGCATTGTTTCAAAGCTAGAATGGCATCTGTAGAAGCGTTACAACCCGTGTGTCATGAGAGATCTTCCAGTCTCTTGGTAAAAAGGAATAGAGAAAGAGAAAGAAAGAAAGAGAGAGGGAGATATTCGCCTTGGAATAAGCGAGACAAAAAGTGACGACCCACTTTGTAAATTTTATATCGTGAAAATTGAAACTCCCTTTTCCCGTTTCCTTTCGAAGCCTTCGTCTCAAGATCGCCGAGAGTTCCAATTCGATCGAACGCGAACGTCCTACTTGTAACACGCTTCGAGAGGAATAAAATAACGTAAAATGATATCTCTACTACGTAAAAGTTATCATTTATATTTCTTTTACGTCTGGAAATGCTCGCAGTTGAATTTTTCTCGTTTGCCTGGTCTTGGCGTATGTGTTAATAGAAGAGACCGTTCGACCATGCGAGTATTCTAACTTATATGCATACATACATATACTTAGAAAGATATACATATAATCTACGCACATAGATATTTACATTGATACGTAAGGAGAAACCGGTTGCTCTGGTCAGTCGTGGTAATTTTTATCGCAAACGCTAGAACCAGACTTTTCGAACGGCAGAGCATGACAAGGTATCGTTCGATCCCGACAATTACGCGAGCAAACACGTGAGAGATAATTTTTCCAATGGACGCCGATACGCTTTAATTGTAGAGACGTAGCTAACTTTGACCTTGAATGAATTAACCTTTCAAATGCTTCGAGTACCGTGGTAACGAAGTCGTGTCCATCTATAATTTCAAAACAAACGAAGAGGAGAAAGAAAGAGGATGTATATTAGACTGTCGTCGAAAACAAAATGTCAGCTATTCCGCTTTAATGCATTTACTTTATTTTCCACAATTTCTCAAGAAGATTCTTCATATCGTAGAAGAATAACGTAATAACAAAGCCATGTCTCTATCTATCGATAATTTCAAAAGGAAAAAGATACTGAGAGAAGAAAGAAAAAGGAAAAGATATTGGACTATCGTGGACTAACAAAAGAATCAGCTGTTCTGCTTTTCTGCATTTTCTCTCTCCCCCTCTTTTTTTATAATTTCCACGAATTTTCAGTTTGCATCAAGAAAATTCTTCGTATCGTAGGAGAACGCTAACGAAGAACATTGCAATAGTACTCGTCGACGCTCGTGGTAACGCGCTTCATTGTGAGTACCGGTTACGGAAACCGGCGCTGTTATTCTACCACACACATCGCGCAGACCGGTCTCTCTCGAACTCATGTAAGCGTGGAAGGAACAAACGGTCGGACCTCCGGATAATTACGTGACCGTCGCTAGCTCGTGCCCCTAGCTTGTGTCCACTAGCTACCTTTTTGTTCGTTTGCATGTTTGCTCAAACGCGTTTCTCGTGTCACTCGGACGCGAATTCACATCTTCCTATTCACTTTCCACGTTAAGAAACAAAAAAAAAAAAGACTCGAATGCCTCGAGGATTCAATTAAATTACACTGTTAATAACAACGAAAATAAACACAAAGCACCAGGAATAAGATCCATTAGGATTTTTCCCGTTTAACATTTTCTACCTCTGTTTTTCTTTCCTTTCTTTTTTTTAAATCGAATAATTCGTATTAAAATAAAATATTGAAAATTGAAACTATACCACTTTGGTACCACACGAATCTTATTAGGTCTTCATTAATTACTCTCGACTTGCAATCAAACTTGTACTAAATTTTTTTACTCGATACTAAAGTTACTTGTTTTGTTCGAAGAAAAAGTAAGTAAAAGTAAGTGTACTCGACACCGTGTTCGAAGCGGTATAAGGCCTCGAATAAAAGTAATTTATATCAGTGGCGTTAATCTTTTTCGCACGATAGAACTCGAACTCGGGAGGGATAATATCGAAAAGTACGAATCGACAATCGATTCGGCTTCCGTAAGAATTGTCGACGTTGAGGAGAATAATGTGAAAAGGCATTCTGTTGGAAAGAAAGAGAGAGAAAAAAGAGGGTAAAGAAAAGAGAGAAAGAGAAACTCGAAAGGGAATAGAACTAGACGAAATGGAATTGTCGATATGGTCTTGCATATTTTATTATTTGTTTATGCGCGCGTGCGCACATACACATAAACGCACACACAGGCATATACACTATCACCCAGACGCGTTATGCATAGACAGTAGTACAAAGACGACGAAAGATTTGCGAATACAAGATGGGAAATGATATCTTTCGGCTCTATGGGATTTATATCGGTAAGTCGAAACAGGTGTCGCGTATCCACGAGAAATACTTGCAAAGAGGATTTCCCTGAGCGATAACTCGAGAGGGGGAATTTTGCACATTGATGTTATCTAAGTTACGACTTGAAGCATAAAACGTGTATGTAAGTGCCCACATACGCACGCGCACGCGCACGATTCAATTGTTGAACGTAAAGCCACGTGTACGTATACGAGAGTATCTAGATAACCTATATATATATGTATATATGTATATATGTACGTGTGTGTGTGTGTGTATTACAATATGGTATTTTTATACTACCAACGTCCACTTTTTTTATTTTTATTGTTTACCTCAACCAATACCTGATATGATCCTTACTTTACGTTCGAATGACTACACATACATGCGATAAGAAAAAGAAAAAAAAACCTCACTGACTATACAATAAATGCATGCTGCTTTATACTCTCAGTATTTTATTTTCATTGGAACGATAGCACACTTATAACACAATACGTCTACGTCGCTTGAAAAATAAAATAAAATAAAATAAAATAAAATAAAATCGAATAAAACGAAATAAAGTGAAATGTAATGAAATGAAATGTAATCAAATAATACGTTTTTATTAAGCTCATAAAGAATTAAAAGATATTTATTAAAGATAGAGAGTTATCACTGGGTGAATAAAAACATTCCGGAGAAGGTCGTTTATGGTAGAGCTCTCAAAATTGGTCTCTGCGGACGTTCGATAAAAACGATCGACGATAAGAAGGAAAACATAGTGAAGAAGAAGACGAGGTAAGAATCCTGGAAATCCTATCTTGGATGATAACGCTGTAAGATTTTACTTGCGTTGGGAGAACACGGGACGAAGTAATTGAAGATGCCTAGCCACCTGAAGAACTTCCTTCGGTTTACCACTAAACGCGATATATCTCGCCGCGTAAATCACAATGCGTTATTCTCTTCTAAAGCATAGAACTAAAATTTATATCGAGAAGGAAATTATACGAAAAGCCCTTAAAACATTTTCCTTTTATTTTATGTTTCCATGGCACAACTTTAAAGATTATATTTTCATCGATCAATTTTTAATTACATCTTTCTTTTATCAAACGTTCGCTAACCATAACTTTTTCTAATGACACAAACCTTTCCCTTCAAATAAGATAACATCAAAAATAACTACTTTGAATTCTTCTCGATTATCAAAGTTTGAAGTTCACTGAGAAGATTTTCCATTAGGGTTTACGATAGTGATGAAAATCCCCTTATCCCATTTGGATATCTCGTTCAACTTATCAAAAATAATCTATGGACGTTTTACAATCGAGTTCTTATGCGACATAGCAATAATGCACTCTACGTACTTTCGATAAGACGCATAAATAAAATGAGAGGAAGAAAAAGGGAACGAACGAAGAAGAAGAAGAAGAAGAAGAAGAAGAAGAAGGAAACGCCAAGGAAAAAGTTTATGCGATGACTTCTGTTTGCAATTTATTTCGTAAACTCCATGATGAACTCCGACTAATTGTATCGATTCTGCTACGGAGAGAGATAGTTAGAGAGAAAAAAGAGGATGGGAGGGAGAAGAAGTAGAAGTAAAAAAGAAAACAAAGAAGAAAAAAGGTATAAGAGGGAAATGGAAGATGGAAAACAAAATGACGAGAAAGCAAGAAGGAGAGAGAGAGAGAGAGAGAGAGAGAGAGAGAGAGAGAGAGAGAGAGAGAGAGAGAAGAAAGGAAGGTAAAGTTTATCTCGATGGATGAGAGAAGAAGTTGGAAGAGGAGAACGGAGAGTGAGGAGAGAATAATAACAAGTGGGAGGGGAGTACGAAATGGAAGTTCCGTGAAATCGAGCTTACGTAGAAGACTGAAATAGCAAGAGAGAGAGAGAGAGAGAGAGAGAGAGAGAGAAAGAGTTCACGACCCGCTGTACTTCAAGCAAACGTTTCCGCATCTGACATAAATAATAAACGCCACGATAGAATTAAATAGGTGGAAATATCTTAATTTATCTCCCGAACGAGGTTTGCCTCTATCTCGAATTTCATTTTAGTTTCTCTTTTTCCTTTTATTTTCAATTTTGTTGTTGCTCTTTTTTCTTATTCCATCCACTTTTTTTTTCGCTATCCGTGCACTTACTTTATCGAGCGTGAGACGATGGTTTCTCTTGAACACGACATTAGAGAATAACTTCTATAGAAAGACAAACACCTTAGAGCATTATCTCGAAACTTACAATTTAGATAAAGAGTGGTCGTTATACGAAAGCATCGAATCTACGATTTAAATGGCTTCAATTTAGTGATTCGAGGAAAAACTCTTACTTGTTTTTGCAAAAGCCAATCTAAAGAGAAAGAGAAAGAGAAAGAAAAAGAGATAGAAAATTATTGAGCTTGGAAAGTCAATCGTTAGAAAGGAATGGAAAAAGAAAATGCAGGAAATAGTAAGAAAATACGTAAATACAAGGAACACCATAAAAGGTAGAAGGAAGAAACCGACAAAAGTTACAAATTACTTTGGATTCTTCCATCGAACGACAGTCTTTCTAATCAGAGAATCCCCCCAGAGATTACAACTCTAGAAATCATTCGATAATGAATTTTTCAAATAAATCTAGCTATAGCTCCCCTTTTCTCGGGACTCTTCCTTAATTGGACGTCACTTTTCGGACGTGCGAGGCTCCCCTGATTAGTTCCGAGTGTTTCCATTCGCGTTAAAAGGCGATAATAAAAAAGTAACAGGACGATTCCTCCGAAAGTCACGTTCTCTCTCGTCTCCAAGCTTAACTACGATAATATGAAAAATCGATTTGGAATAGGCGCGCGCGCGCGCGATAGAGCGAGAGAGAAAATAGCACGAATTAACAAGATTTTTTTACCGAACGTCGTATAAGTAAATACGACGAATAATTCTCGATAAAATGTTCGACCAACGAAAATCACTCGAAATTAATGGAAGTCACATTCGGAATCCCAAGAATGTGATCCCTCTTAATTTAATATCATTTATTTAATCGACGAAAATTTTCACGACTGTGAGAAAACTCAAAGGTATCCCGTTCGAAAGAGATACTTAAATAAAAAGACATTTAAATAAAGCGAATCTTTTAAAGGATTCTGTAAATATAAATTATTATAGAAAATCTTTCTTATCGATCCATCGACCCGTCTTGATTTTTATTGATCGGCAGAAAAAAATGTATAAAATTAATATGTAACAATGTGCTTCGGTTGATATGTACACGTTACTACTGCATAAATAGATCCGCGTATCGAGCCATTTAACTTAAACCGCGGTAATAAGCGTATGCATATGCGCATAACGTGTGGTGCATATACGGAATCTGGTACGTTCCGTCCCCATCGTTAATCGAATAACGCGCGATCCGGAGGCTGTCGTACGATATCTCGTAACACATCACGCTTGCTGCATTAAAGCGTTACATCGATTCTCTCCTTGGTACGTGGGTACTACGTAACGTTACGCTGCCGTCTTACACTCCCTCGTGTCTATAGGGTGTCTCTTGAAAGATGTTCAAAACGCAAACTTTTTTCCCGACAATTCCAATCACAGAGCCGAACGAAAGTTTTACTCGTTAACCTTAATTAATTAATTAAATTCATTCGTACAAAGATCTATCGCTCGTATATAAAACCATTTTTTATTCCATTAAAAAGAATTACGTTTTAGTGTACCCAACGCTTGTCGTTTCTCCCTCATGAGAACTACCAAAAGCTTCAGTTCCGATATCGAAAACCGTTCGATTTCGAACGACGAAGCTAAATGTAACGGTTCTAAGTCTTTCCGATAGTACATACTTAAGAACTTTCACCAAAGAAATTCGAGCTATCGAATTGCTAGGAGCGTCGTAAAATGGTACCTCGATTCTCAGGCACAAACTTTAGACAATTTTAAGACGAGACACCGTGTATAGACGAAAGTGCATCGAGTCAATGTACCGCGGAGCCGGATCAATGAGACTGATTACTCTCTCTCTCTTTCTCTTTCTCTTTTTATCTTTCTTTCTCTCTCTGTCTCTCTCATTGAGTTAATCGTAGACGTGAGACAGATCCTGGTTCTTCTCTCCTTTCTCAGCTTCTCTTTCTTCTTTTTCTTTTTTTTCTTCTTCTACTTCTACTTCTTCTTCTTCTTCTTCTTCTTCTTCTTTTACTTCTGCTTCTACTTCTTTTTCTTCTTCTTCTTCTACTTCTACTTCTTCTTCTTCTTCTTACTTAACTTGCTCGACACGGCTTCGAGCAGTCGTTCGGCCGCTGTGTTTTGTTTCGCGCGACTGAAGTCGTCGGGGGAATTGAATTAAATCGAGTTGAATCGAATTGGTTGCGTGTAGTTCACGGTCGTGTACGTACGTGAAGAGAAATAGAAAGAGACGAAGTCGAATCTGCCCCGCGCCGGAAACAGGTAATTGCAGTTTCATGACGCACGTCTTCGTACTTCGCGAAGTTAAACTACAATTGATGCGTGGCGAGCATATGTAACTCAAGTGCAAGGTTAACGTACGAACCCGTACATCGAGCTTAAATGTTTTATTGATGGCCGAGATAAAGTTAAGAAAATTTATGGTGGCAATTGAAAAATTATTTCTATTTCCATCGGTTCTATTATTCGTTTAATTCGGAAAATTTCCACGGGTTACCGAAGTTAACATTTTCTGACGATCAATCGAAATATCCTATTACGTTTTGTATATTTGTAACATTCAAAGTTTATCTCTATCGTATTTTCAAAAGTAAATCCGAAAGAGATTTGATTTAAAGGGATAGTAGTGTGAAAAGCAATTCGGTAAGAAAAAGAAGAAGAAGAAGAAGAAGAAGAAGAAGAAGAAGAAGAAGAAGAAGAAGAAGAACGAACGAACGAATGGAGATCCGATCGTTCTCCTCCTTTTCTCTCGTAATGTCGTCAAATCGAAGAGTTCGATCCATGAGATGAACACCTGAAAGTCACTTTATACGTACTACGTGCTACCAGAGAGTAGAAAAGAGTAGACAATTCCGACCGGTCAAACTACTCTTCGTCGGCGATCGACCTCCCTTCTCTTTTCTCTTCTCCTCCTCTTATGCTCCTTCTCTTTCTCTTTCTCTCTCTTTTTCTTTCTTTCTTTCTCTCTTTTCCTCTTCTTCGTGAGATTCTCTCGGCTGTCTTCGTCGCACTCACCAACGAGGCAAAGTCTGTACCAAAAGAATCTTTCCAGGCACGAAACTCTCCCGCAGATTTGCCTTAACGTTTCGTCGCATCTCAATGTCGAGTCGAGTCGGGTCGAGTCGAGTCGTGCGAGGGGTAGAAAGTGCCGAGGGAGGATGTAGTCACCCTCGAGAGAAAAAGAGAACGTACATCCTGGCCATTGACACTTGAATTTGACGAGGAGATGGTGACGCAGAAAAGAAAATGAAAAGAGAAAAACATAGGAAAATGGATCGATTTTTTAGATACACAATGCATTATATGTTTTTTAGAAACACAATGCATATATATACATATTTATATGTATATATATGAGTAATATATGTCTATATAAATTAACTATATAAGTCATTATAATAGAAGTACTAGTATATTTATTTAAAAATTAATCAAATTATTAAAACAAACAATTTATTAAAATAAACATACACACACACACACACACATATATATACGTATGTATGTATTATAGGAAATTGTTAAAAACCCATTTTAATTAAAAATATTACAAGACAAACCAAATTTGCCAATACCACTGATAAAAACAGACAATTTCGAATTGATTGTCACTTTATTTGATGCATCCTGTATTGTATACCCTGAAGAGATTGCCGTTTATTTGTCAGGAGCGTAAATATATGATTCCAAATATTGACCGTCGCTTAAAAATGCCAGGTATTTATATACTTATGTTTGTATATATGTATATACAATATCTATACGTCCATTGAATTATATGCACCAGGCCGCATTCGTTTCTCTTGGCATTTATGACGTTATATTTCATTACGTTATTTTCGGTTTATAAAGGACAAACTGAAATATATGGCTAATTGAACTGTGATTAATTGAGAGGGGAACAAACGACGCCTATTTTAATTACACCTCGTACGAATGATTAATTTACATGGTGAGGATTTTTACCTCCGTGTGAACCATAATTGTGGGATTCGTTTGCGATAACCAATTGCGAAGAAAACAGTTCGATATATTATAGAAATTTATATTTTTTCTTATTTTTTTTTTCTTTTTACGTCTTCGACATAAGCTCATTGTCAATTCTCAGATTCGTATCCACCTATAATATTTCAAGCGCCATAAAATGTTTCCCCCTTATTTGTAATATCATTGTGATCGTTATCCTCGATATTTTCAATCGAATATTATTCGTAATATTTTGATATTCCAAACAAATTGTACCATCAGCATTATTATCTCAGAGAATATGATTCTATTGTTAGATGCCTACTTGTCTGTCGATCACAGGTTATTGTTCCCAATGAAGAACAACAGTATCTAAAGCTATTATTTCTTTCTCGACAAGTTAATTCGACGAATACCGAATGCAATACACTACGATCCTATAGATTTGTTTTTATCAATATATTTGATACAAAAAGAAGAAGGTATCCAATTATCGAGACATCAATAATTGTTTTGATCCGCATGCTGCTAATAAAAAGTAAAAAAAATTAAGCACATTATTTACTCGCCAAAATCATATATCAAATACATTGTTTAAAACAAAAAACAAAAAAAAATCCATTTCATTTCGTGAGACCGATTTAATGTAAACTATTCATTTGAATTTTACTGATAAGATAAAAGTCTATTTGCTCTTTCAATCCTCGTCTCGACGTTTCACTCGAAGCAATGGGCTAAAATTGTCGGAAACTTGGAATCTAAAATACAATTGCGTTTCTTTTCGCTGATATCTATGACAATAGTTATAATTTATGGATATTAAAGTCGTTTATACAAGTGTCATCTTACATAATTGTTCTTATTTTTGTTTTTGATACGATTGAACGATGGAAAATAAAAAATAATGTTTTTCTTATCTTTTCATATTTATGAAACATCTATTAATTTTTATATTCATGTGTTTCTTTTTTTATGAATTAACGAAGGTTACTGTGTGTATGCGTGTGTGTAGTTATATCTTATCTAAATTCTTGCTTTGCTTAGACAATGGTGATCGCGTAGGTCAGAAAACTGCTTTGTGCAATGATCTATGAGTCATAGCATATATATAGATATATGGAATTGACGTCCGTATAATTTTTATAATAACTGTCGACAAGATAATGTTAATGCCAACCTTTAACAATCGTAATCACCCACGTGAAACGTACATATAGGACACGGTTTTTATCGAGTTTTATCGTAAAAATATGTCTATATCTTTTACGGCTCTGCATATGTCTATATATGTAAATTCATTTACCATTTGAAGTACCTTATACGGTTTAACCAAAAAGTTATGAAATATTAATAAAGTTGTAATAAATTCGTCGTGTGTTTATAACGTTCAAACGCAACGATAAACTATTGCACTATTTTCCTAAAAATAGTATCCAGCATAAACCGGATACTAATTTTCAATTTTGAAATATTACGAAAAGGAGAAATAAATTTATTCGCAAAATATCTACCTCGCTCGATTCAAATGAAGTTACATAATTTTAAACAATATATATACACATATGACCGTATATATAACATTTTTTACTGCTGCCGTTCAGTTTCAGTATAATTTCGATTATAACTTATTAATTTCGAATATTTCGACACTTATTGAGAAAAACATACTTCGATGAACTCTTTTACGATAGGTCGATGAACCTATCACGATAGCGTTCATCATTTTGATGCTCGGTTCAAAGTTATATGTTGTAGGATGGAATCGGTAAGCGTACATACATATGTTAAGTCAACTCGAGAGACACTGAACTTGTGACGATAGATTATTCAGCGCACGTCTCGCGTTGATTCACGTTTCGACGTTGCGCATCAACTCGAGGGAGATATGCATGAAAATAAAAAAGTCACAATTGACGTTGCCAAGTTAACCCTCTATAACGCATTGTTACTTCGCTGATAACGTATCTTATACGTATTTGTTTTTCTACTTTTTCCCTTTTTCAAAATTTATTTACTTATTTATTTATTTATTTATTTATATTATACGTAGCAACAGAAAAGAATGCTATTCAGTGATTTCAATCTTTATCTCGAAATTTGATCGTGTATTCTTTTAATATCTTCCATTCTCTTCTCATTTTGTGGAAATGTACAAAATTTCGAGCATCGAGAAAAATCCGTTATAGGATCACTGGAAGGAAGAAAAGAAAAGAAGAAAAAAAAAGAAGAAAAGAAAGGAAAAGAATAGGAAAGGAAAGGAAAGGGAAAAAAAAGGGAGAAAAAAGGAGAAAAAGGAGGAAAATATAGAAGATGGACGAAACGAGGAGGGTGACCATATAATAAAAGCAACTCGATGTTGCGTCAAAAGATTCTACGTATTGAATGAACACATACAGGTAGAAAAGTAAAGGTGTAGAGGTATTTAGGTAGACATTTCCGAAGGATACGATGGTTCTCGACCGAAGAAAAGAAGAACGGTCGAGAACACTTTTCTCTACCTGGAAAAGAAGATGCTCAGGTATTTCTACGGCAGTTAAAATACAACGAGAGAGCTGCGGCTCGACATTCACAACGTTACAATCCACAAGAAGCGCTATGAATATGCACGTTCAAACCAAACGACGCTACTGTATTTCCATTTGAACATTTTCTCTCTCTTTCTTCATCCCTGTCAATCTATTCTTTCCTTTTATTCTCTCTCTCTCTCTCTCTCTCTCTCTATCTTTCTCGATCATTGGCACGCACAATCCTCGACAACACGGAAAAGCTCGCACGAAACTCGTCAGTTCCATAAGTTGTATATATTCCTTCGTTTTATCTTACAAAAAAAAAAATAAATAAAAGGAAGAAGGAAGAAAACTAGAAAAGACCAAATAAAAATTAAATCATAAAATTACGAATATCAAGAAACGCTTTAAATAACATACGAACTAAAATCTTGGAAAAGAAAAACACTCGTGCCAATCTTAGTCAATTATGTCCGATTTTTTCAATCGGCAATTTCGCTAATCGTTGAAAACGGTTCGAAAACGTAGTATCTTGTCTTATCTACATATGTACATACGTAAGTATTATACTTACATACATACCTACGAATTTTTAAGGGAGACTTCTTTTTTATCGAAAGTTACGAAGGGAGAAGAAAGTCTTGGAACTAGTTGATCGTTCGAAAGAGGATCGGAAGGAGAAGGAAACGTCGAGAATGGTAGCAAAGGAAAAGAAAGGGGAAGGGCAAGGAGGAGAAGAAGGAGAAGGAGAAGGAGAAGGAGAAGGAGAAGGAGATGGAGATGGAGAAGGAATAGGTGGGGGAGGAGGAGAGGAGAAAATCTCTTGGTCGGCGAAGAGGCAGAGAAACGTAAGTACTTTGAGTTTCAGTCTGTTCCAGCTCGATCGCTTGATCTCTCGAGGGCACCTAAGAAACCGTAAAAGACAAAGGGTGCGTTTAGTTCCAACTCGAGTGTTCACTTAACGCACTGCGTTCTCTCTCTTTCTCTTTCTCTCTCTCTTTCTCTCTCCCACTCGCTTGCTTGCTCCTTTCCAAGTGGTAAGGGTGGAGCGACTTACAAATATACGAATGGGGTAGCTTTGCATAAGAGTAAGGGTGGGAGTAGGTAGACGATGCTCTTTTGTGTAACGCTTTGCACGAAAGCACGGATCGTTCGAACTGCACTTCTACTCGAGTGCATGGTACATCGAAGCAACCCCTCCGTCACGTTTCCGAATGACGACTACGACTACGACTACGACTATGACTACGACATCCTCGTCGACGTTGACGACAACGGCAACGACGACTATGATGGTGACAGTGACGGTGACGGTAACGGTGACAGTGACGGTGAGGACTGAGGATTCATTGCACTGGAACACGCGCAACTTTCCAAGTATTCCTATAACTATACTCTCGATAGTCGAGTTATCTCCCTTCCGAGTTCTGTGTCAAAACAAATCGAATACTTTCCTATAATTCTACTTGCCACTGTTACCACTATTCTCGAATTTATTCTTCAAACATTTGCAAATATCTCTGAAAACGTTTCTCATCGATCTATTCATCCTCAATCCCGATATTATCTTTTATATTTTATTTGTGTTATTCAAGAAGCATAAAAAATTGCTCGCAATATAAAGTATCATTTAACGAGAGCAAGAAATAAAATGTATAAATAACAAAGGAGAGGAGATAGAAATTCTAACGTTTCAATATTTTAATATAATGTCAATTTGAAAAATATATAGACATTGGATACTACAAATATTTGATGTGATAATAAAATTTAATTTGTAAGATATCTAACGTTCATTTCTATTGAAAAAGTATTAAATATACAGTTAATGAAAAAATGTTTCGTCGACAGATTTTTTTTCAGAGTAAACAAAAACCCCTTCAAACCCGTACGATGTTACATCGAAGTCAACAGCAATAACGTACGTTACATTGAAATTTTTTTTCTAAAAAGTATTCAGTATTTGTATGATCGTAGAGTGCCGTTCCGAGATCGAATCGAAACTTGTCGAAGTATACGTTCACTGTAGACTAGAATAAAGCGAGTTGCTTTTAATTTATTACCTATCCTCCTCTCTCTCTCTCTCTCTCCCCTCCTTCCCTCTCCCAAACCAATCACTACTATCAACTTTTCGAAATGGCCAAGCTCGTGTGCGAGTTAAATAAAGCTGCTAACAATTCGATCTGAAGTCAATCAATTCTCGTTGTAGCCCAGCTTTATTCGATTACATTCGCTGAATAATAAAGTGTAGTCGCTGCTGCATACGAAATTCCTCCCTTATCGTATCCAAAGCTCTAACCTTTGAAAAAAAAAAGAGAGAGAGAGAGAGAAAGAGAAGAAAGAAGTTTTGAATTTCGTTCGGAAAATTCCAAACAAAATTACCATCGGCCTTTCGAATCTAACCAGAATCAGCTCGTATACAATAAATCTAATTCATTTTATATCGAACTTTTCCATTCGATATTCGCGTCGCTTTATCTTCGTTTATCCATACGATCGATTATTTATTTATACGAAAGCGCGAACTCGATAGCCTTCGTGAGTTCCAATCTTTTCCCCGTTTTTGCCGTTCAACGAATAATTTCACTTCGATTCAAATAGCTACATACATATATACATATATACATACATATATACATGCATACATACATGCATACATACATGCATACATACATGCATACATACATACATACATACATATATATAAACGTACATACATACATATATACATTGCGTTCGCAAGGATCAAACTGGTGTCGAAGCTCGGAAATGAGAAGGGGAAGGGGAAGGAGAGAGAGAGAGAGAGAGAAGATCGGCCATGCGTATCGTCCAATTCGAGCTCTGATTCAGACTATGTCGTAACATAATTTAACAAATAATAAAAATAGATATCTACTTACACGTTCTTAACGTATGAGGAAAGGAGGCTAACGTTTGTTAACGAAGAAAGAAATAAACAAAGAAAGCATAAAAAGAGTACTGTGACACTCACGAAGAAGTACACATTTTCTTTTGATCAATTTATCGCGAAATGCAAGAAATTATTAATTAATGCTTGAAAAAAGAAGAAGAAAAGTCTCATAAACAGCATATTTTCTCATTTCAGTCGTACTACATCTCCGATGTATCGTAAATCAAATTTTAAAGTCGCAATAATGCGAACAAATTGATAACGGAAATGAACGTTTGCTGGATGGTGGCAAATGAATGTATGTACCTGGAATACGGCGAACGATCCGTGCATGGCTCGCGTTTAACGAGCCTGCTTCTTCCAACATGCTTTTATGAGTAAACTTTAACTAGCTTTAAAGCACGAATGCATACAACCATCGATTATGCGACCCGTGAATTGTTTCGCATAGTAAGTACATACCCATTGTAATACAACTTAGTTTCTTTGCCTTTTAAATTCGAGATTTTAATGATCTTAATTTTATTTTCTAATATTATCAATATATTTACTAATATTTATCTGATATAAGATGATCATGATATCATTAAATAATATCAAAATAATTTTATATATCTGTTATACGAAAAGTAAAATGTCGGCCATGAAAATTTTGATTAAAACGATCGAAATACGTAAACATAAAATATTTAAACGGCTACCCATTTCTTTCTCGGTTTTCCCGTCAAAACTTTAACGAAGTTCCGAAAGTTTGGAGAAGAAATACTGGTAGAAAATCTTGGAGTATACGACGAAACATTTATCCGCGGTGAGAATTTTTGCCCGATAGAGTTCGTGCAGGAAGAAAATCGAGAGAAGAAAGAATCGCAGCTGTTCGAAAAATCAGAAAATCTCCGAGGGATTCTTCTGTCGTCTTCTGTAGATTTGTGACATCTGATGATGCCTTGTTCGAAGATAGACCAAGCGTCAGATTAATTCTTGCTATGGATTCATCGATTTCTATACGTAATCACAAAAGTACATTCCTTTATTAGCACGATAAAACAAATGGTGTTAAATCCTCGTACGCCGATTGAATGTGTCTTGCAATAGTACAAGATATTCATGTCGCTTTAATGTTCTACGAAATTATCAAATTATTAGTCGTGTTCGTAGCCTATTTTTACTTGTTCGTAAATGGATGACTCATAATTCAAATTATGCATTATATTTGCATTTCTCGTAACTCCAGTTATTACATTTTTCTCTCTCTCTTTTTTTTTTGTTTCCAATGTGTACTCTTTTAATACCACTATATTTCTCAGAATTCATATTCACATGAGTCAACTATTAAAACATTCAACGATGAGCGATGCTTTGGAGAATAAAACACGTATACTTTACACATCTTCGTTATGGATGACTATGCATATCGACTGTTTCCTGCGATATTGCAATTTCAATGATCTTTGAATTCGGAATGTGGGTCAAACGCGTTTGATTTTTAAGCGATCAGCAAGGCGCTCGATGTTGCGAACGTTCGGATTTGCGTCAGAAAGATAATCTTTCACCCCTTAGAACTATTATCGTCGATCTTCTAGTCAAACCTGACTAGTTTGTTTGCTTCTTTTATGGTATAGAAAAGTTCGCGCGAGGAAGAGATATAGATAGAGAAAAAGAGAGCGAGCGAGCGAGCGAGAGAGAGAGTATAACTTTAGTCACCACACATAAATGTAACGAATTCATAAATTCATTCGCTGATCTCTCGTTACGTAACTGTCTGCCATATTCACAGTTCAATTACATTAGCTCGTTTCAATAGTACTCGGTATATCATTAATATCCATTGTATTATTAAATTAACTACGATTCATGAAGAATGATATTCACGTTTCGTAAACGATCCAATCTTTCAACATTTAAAAGATTTTTCCTAAATATTAATTTCGTTATCGGTCGACGTTAAAAAATATCGTTCGAATTTAAAAATGAAATCGTTATTTATATGATTTTCCCTAGTTATAAATTTTGAATGAACGTCAGTATGCAATAGCATTTCTTCGAAATCACATTAAATGCGCATTCTTATCAGCGAGCAACGCAGACATAACAAAATCCATATGAATTTACCGCACGGTTTTCTCCCGGCGATCTTGGAAAGAAGGGGGAATTTTCTCGACATTTTTCAAATGCATAAACGCGCTTGTGGAAATCTTATCAGTTACACAATTCTGCAAACCTTGTACGTACGCCTTCTTATTCCTAATAACAGGAAAAGTACCAGTTATTTCGACGTTACAAAGTTGTACAGAAAAGAAAAACAATGGATAAAAGATCTCGACCTTGTCACACGCTAACTTATACGTACATGGTTTTTTATACGTACGGTCATACGTACATGTTTATTGATGATTATCTAAAAAAGAAAAAAAGGAAAAAGAAAAAGAAAAAAACAACAAAAAATGCAAATACGTCGTTCGAAATATTTATATAGTATTATATTTTGATCATTTGTTATTAATTCTATATTATTTATCTTATATTAAAAAAAATATGTATATATATACGACTTAACTCAATTTCATGATCGCGAAGTGATATTCGATAATTGATTGTAACGTAAAGTTGAAAAAAACAAACGATGATACATCGCTATAACTACTTTTATATAAACATGTACCAGGAACGTACAAGCATATATGTGCCTTGATACGTCACTTTAATTACACTTATTATTATGTATTTCCAGAAATAATCCAACGAGAAATCGCGTAATTACAGGCAGCTACAATAGAAGGAAATAATTTTTACGCGTCGCACTCGATGCATTTTATCGTGACATAACTCGAAACTCAAACCGTGAAAAACATTGAAAAATTCAGGATCGCGTGGTCTCCTCGTACGTATACACATTCGTCGCTTAACGAATTCATCTATTCATTGCGTGACGCGTCCATTCGAAAAAAAAAAAAAATTTCGATCAAAACTCAATCGAAATTTCATTTTCCTATATCAAACAATGATTTTCTTAATCCGATATTTTCTATGACTAAGAAACAAAAGCAAACTTTTCCATCGTTTATTCTATGGAGTTCGAGTATCTAGCATGATGAAGGAAGGAAAGGAGATTGCCTTCGAAGGTTAATTTCCGTCTTCGTCATTGATGTGTGAGTGGAACAATGTCCTTCACGGTCAACGAACAGGAGAACGAGATTTGTGCCGACCAAGCCATCCACTTCGAAAAGGCTACTTCGTTTCACTAGATAAGCTACGATCTATTTTATTATCTCGACGAACAACAAGGACGAGTTTATCGTTGAAACTACCTTTGCGGTCTTATCGTTCAATTTCTGAAACAATATAAAAGAACGTTTTTACGACGATAAAGACGGTGAATGTCCACGAGTTTCTGAAATATGTACACGTATGACAAAACTTAGTTATTGTTACGACGAAATTGGAACGACGATTAAGATTATCGCTTAGATTTAAAGAAGAAAAAAAAGAAGAAGAAAACAAAAAGAAAAAAAAAAGATAAGTAGATAAATGTTACGTCGCTTCGCGGAAACATGAACAGGACAGAGAAACATTTTCCTTGTACATTAATCCTCTTATCTCGAAGATCACCTAAAGTGATTATCCGCAAGTTCGCATTTATGAATATAAATGCAAGACGAGATAAACGAGAAAAACGTTTTACATTGTTTCGATAATAACATACAAAGCTAAACTTTGGAAGACTTCGAAGTTTTACTTTTATCTTCGATAGGATTTGCTTTTTTTTTTTTTTTTTCAACAATCGCACGTGTTATCAAAAAGAAAAATCTAAGATAATAGAACGTAATAAAATATTACCTCTCGCGATAAACGACGAATCCAATTGATTTTGTAAAAATAATCGATTATATTAAAAGAAAAAGGAAAATTCACCATTTTCTTTTTTTTTCGAAGTTTCGAAGATGGAACTAGAAGAAACTCGTAACGATATTGCATGTCACGAGGTAAAAGGCGAAGGAACTTTGATTCGCAAACTGGAATATTTCTCTTTCTCGTTCTCTCTCTCTCTCTCTTTTTCTCTATCGTACTCACTCTTTGATCGAAAACCGCACGATTACCGAGCGTGATATTTCTCGCTGAAATCGAACTTTGAAGGATCCGTTCCGCATACAGAGAGAGATTCGATTTGCGAAAGAGCTGTGTCGCCTTTGTATCGGCAAGTTCGAGATCGTAAATCGATAATGCTTTTCCGAGATACATAGGTTGATTCAACTAACGAAAAAAAAAGAGAGAGAGAGAGAGAGAGAGAGAAAATAAAGATAAGAAGTTTCTGATATTATCGTACTTTGCGAGATTATCGAAGATCGTAGCACGAGGCACGAATAATTTTCGATACGAATAAGCTATATTTAAAAATTTAAAGGATAAAGAAGAAAATTCTGTAGGATCGTTGAGAGATAAACGTCGAACGTCGTATCCATCTCGGAAACTCGATTGATCGTAATAACAGATTCCCATTCAAGGATAACGATTGACTTGGAAAAAGGTGACCTTTACGATGGGAATTAATTAAACGCAGAGCCGAGTACACGAGCTATCAACGAGAATCACCTTTAAATACTTCCACATCGATAATAATAATCTAATCTCCCAACTACTATATTAATTTCTTAACACCTTTCTCGTGACTCTTAATAATTTTTTTATCGCACTGTGATTAATCGAGAAAAGCAAAGCAATGAAATTTCAATTTCAATTTCAATTTCAATTTCAATTTCAAAACACGACTGTGATAACGTAAAAGCTTCGCCGATCATCGTTTCTCGCCGATATCAGAATGGTCGTAACTCGGTACCTACTTTACGCTCGAAGAAATGCAATTTTCAACGCACTCTTAACATCGACGATGTTAACTACTGTCATTAGATGTCACGGACGAACAGAAATAAGAAATTACGAGACACATGAACGACTTCGACGAGTTTCCATAATTATCTACACGAAAAATGGAAAGCAAATAGGAGATACAAAATCCTGTAACGTTTCAAAACGCGAACGTATACGTAAAGTAATGAACAAGACGAAGATTAAAAGAAAAAAAGAAAGGGAAGCAATGAAATGAAACGAATTGAACTCACCTCAGCGAGATATCGAAAGCCATGATCCTCGGCAACTTTCTTAGCTACTTCCGGTCCTCCTTCGATGTGAGCAGCCCATTGATTGGTGTAAGCTCCGACTCTGTCTCGAAGAGTCATCAGGAGAGCCAAACACGCCAGTCCGAAAATCCTTCGAGTACACATGATAGCTCGTCGCCGTCACTACCGATAACACTAGCACCACAAAACACTTCTGCAACGGCAACGGCAGCAAGATCAGCTCCACGACCAGCGCGGTAACCGACGACGACGACGACGACGACGACGACGACAACGCCAATGACTTCAACTTCACCTTATCACTATTATCCACCGCTATCCTCCTCCACCAACACCACCACCACCCACCACTGCCACCGACAACGCGAAGGCCGAGCACCGTCGCCACAACGAAAAAATCACGTCGAAAAACAACGTCGTTTCGTCTTCTCAGTGTCGATCGCGATGCATATGGAATGTCAATGAGGATAGGAAGGAAGAAGGGAAGGTAGATGAGTAACGAGGAGAAAGAAGATTGGCAAGAGGGAAAATCCCGCTCGAGTGCGGGAAGAACCGACGGAGATTAGGAAGCTGCGAGAGCAACAAACGAGGTGAGAAGTAGAAGAGGAGGAATAAGATGATGAAGAATTAAGGGAAAAAAAAGAGACACCTGCTCCTACGCGAACCGTCCGCCGACGACGACTGAGCCGTCAGCGGCTCGCCTCGCTCGTTAAGTACCCTCCACAGTGTCGGCCGCCTTTGACTTCGGTCGCCGTTAACTTTGCGCGCGAAACGGCGCGACTATACACACGCGCGCGCGCGCACGCACGCACGCACGCTCGCTCGCACGTATTCAATCGCTCGTTTGCTCGGATAACGCGAGAGAACGTTGATATCTAGTCGCCCTCTTCTTCTTCTCCTTCTTCTTCTTTTTTTCTTTTTCTTTCAACTTTCCAAGTGTAAGACGCGTGAGTGTGTATATATATATATATATATATATATATATATATATGTATATATGTACGTATGTGTCGTCTATTTCTCTGTGTTTGTATATTTGCGCGTATCTTTCGCGAGAGAAGATCGATTTATCTCCTCGAATCGTTATCGTACCACTTCCGACCTCATAGCGAACGTCACGCCGACCTCGATTGTCTTTCTTTGATCGATAGATCGACCTACGATCACGTTACGGATCTGTCCTTTCCGAAGCCAGTCATGATTATGAGAGATTCCTTTCCCTCTCGTTTTTTTTTCCTTTTTCTTCTATTTGGTACTTTGTCCGCGGTTATACCCTTCTTCTCTTTTTTTTTCCTCTTCGTTCCACTGGGCGATCACTTTGTCGACCTACCAACGCCGATCTGCAATAAAGAAGAATAGACGGAAATAATCGTAATGCTCCCTTTTTCTCTTTCTACGTCGAACAAAAATCCCTGCGATTATCTTTTATCTCGCGTCGGCACTTTGTTGTACATCGCGGTGACTCGTTCAATTAACGATTAATGGTCTTTTCAAAGGTCTTAATGGGTTATGAATTCAAAAGAAAAGAAAAAAAAAGAAAAAGGAAAAAAAAAACAAAATTTTTATTGATGCAACCAAAAAAAAAAAGAAGAAGAAAAAGAAAGAGATTATTCTCTCCGACGATCTATCGATCATAATGTAATTTTAAATAAAGATTAGAACGTACTTTGCGCATTTGCGGAGCAACGTTCGTACGATATTCTGTTTTGATACCAGCCTTAATAGAGTTAGCTAATAAAATTTAAATGCGCATTTTAGAAACACCCGGTGTGTTTTTCGATAAATACGCTACGATATCGCGGCAAGTTAATTGCGGAAAGAACCGATAAGCCGATTACAGCACAATCGTTTTACGTTGATTTCGTTAATGTTAATAATTGTACAATATTACATCATTTTCGCTTCACAATCTTTTCTCGAAACAATTCCAAAATTCTATAAAATTCAAAATATGGATTTGAAAAAGCTTATCAAAATTGTGAATATTTCAATTAGTACTGATATATTTATATATATATATATAAAATATCTAACGACGCTTCTATACGAGATGAACGCGATAACAATCCGAGTCGAAATTCGAAAGACATCATTTAATCATCTTATAGATAGAAACAACCTTACTGTCTTATCGTCCGAATTCTAAAGTTCTATTAGTATCTACGGAGGTGTGTGTGAGTATTTGGTCAACCGTACTACTTTGGTAAGTAGTAAGTAAGTCAATAACTCGAAATTCGCATTTCTACTCGAGATGTCATTGCTTTGATATTACGATAAGAACGAATAGAAAAATAATTATCTCTTACTAGAGTAAAAAATGTAAAACGTATAGATGTATCGCTTGAAACCTTTTTAATATCTTGTACGATAGATCCCAATCGTAATCGTTCTAAAGAAAATTAATGAAAATCGTAGAAATTAAATAGATCGACGAAGATAAACAAAATACACGAGGAAAGTTAAAATTGGGATGATGGCAAAGTTCACAGAAATACAATATTGTCCAAGATGATGTATGTACACGCATGTTTCCGTTCGCATCAAAGGGCTATACTCGTTAAACGAATAATGTAATAATTACTTGGCAGATATTACATTCTATGAGCACGTTATTCTCCGTTATGAGAGATCATTTGTATTCGCTCCACAGAAATAACCTCTCTCGATTACTTTAATTACGAAGTTGTGTCAACGAAGGTACGTATATAGCATTCGAGAGAGACTAGGACGTACTACTTCGGTAAGTCAATACCCACTCCAAATTCCCATGTTCTCTCGCTAAAGATGTAAATCCTGTTCCGTACAATGGATTAAGTCTAACGAGTGCCGAGGAAAAAGAGATGGAATTAGGTCGGAAACGCATGGAAGTACTTTTCCGATATAAGCTACGAAACGTAGAAAGCTTAAATATTATTAAATAAAAAAAAAATAACAAAATAAAAAGAAAGAAAAGGAAAAAAAACGAGCATTACCGAGAGTAAGAAATTTGAACGTATCGATAGATCCACATAATCGTTTGTTGTTACTCGTTAATTACACGCTCTGCTTCGATCCACGGAAATTCACAGCTATTGGAAAAAGTGAGTTGGTCTGCCTCGAGCTTTTGTCCCGAGCATTTTCACCTACTTGTTACCGACAATTGCAAAGAAATTTTCAATTAATACAATTACCTTCTCGCGGACGCTGATGACTATATACTCGATAAAGGAGAACGCTACATAGAAAGAGTGAGAAAAAGAAAAAAAACGAAAGAGAGAGAGAGAGAGAGAGAAAGAGAGAGAATAAAAAAAAATATGCAAGAAACGAAAAAGAAAAAGCGAAAGAAAATGAAAGCAAAAAGAGAAAAACGAGAGCACGGATTCTTATTTGGTAGAATCGTTGGAGCTTAACGTAATTTTCACGCTCGCCGAAAGCAACTCTTTCGATGGAAAAGAAGAGGAAAAAAGGAGAAAGACAAAGAAAAGAAGACAGGGACGGCGATTCGCATTATCGGTATCTACGTTTGAACGGATCTTCGTTCGAGTCAGCTTCCGGAAAAAAGGACTCACGTCGTAGGAGCGAGCCGATCGTTCGATAACTTTAGAAAGAAAGATAGATATATCTATATATATATATAGAGAGAGAGAGAGAAAGAGAGAGAGAGAGAGAAAGAAAGAAAAAGAGAGAGAGGACATCCTACTTCGTGCCTGGGAGAAAATTGCATTCGCGGCCTGACCTTCTCCCTTCCAGTTCTACTTTCGAGTTGCAATGAAGAGAAAAGAAGAGAAAAGACAGAAAGACAGAAAGGGAGAAAGAAAGAGACAGAGAGAGAGAGAGAGAGAAAGAGAAAGCTAGAAGAGAGCTAGCTGTCTGTCGCTCGTTCGCTCGCTCGCTCGCTCGTTCGAAGTGAATTAAATTCGAGCCCGTACTTATCCTCTTTCTCTCGCAAGCGGGTTTCCCTCTCAGTAGCCTTTTCCAAAGCCGAAAAAGCGAGGATGACCGACTGCAGGCTCTGCGTCCACAGCAATCCCAGGTCCCTTTTTAATTTCGGGACAAAAGGGTCATCCTGCGTATCCTATACCTTCCTTTTCTTTTTTTTTTCAATCTCCCTGTATGTCGTCTCCTATCTCTTTCTCTAACTTTAACTCTAACCCTATATACTTCTCTTTTGAACCTTTCGATTTTTCTATTCCTCTTTCTCTTGCTTTCTCTCGCTCTCAATGTTTCATTTGCCGACACCTCGACGTAAAGAATATAAGCTTTCGACGTGCGAACAAATGAAAACGAACGAGGCCATAATCATCTCACAAGGTAATAATCCCTGGCTAATGCTCTTCGTGTGTCTCTTTCCATTCGTACGGTTCTTACGTTAGATCTTATGTCCGAGTTTATACGCGTCTCTATACGTATACTTATATATACTTATACAAAGTGATTAGAGGTAATCGTGATATATCTATGAGTTAACGCAGGAGATTATCATTCTCGAGAAAATGAATGAGAAAGAAGAACTGTAAAAGAAAATTGATGATCTCGTTATCGTACTATTTTACAAATTAATTTCCATTCAAGATCTTCGATAATTAGCGTGCTTTTAAAATCGATTAATAAAATATCGTTACACGTTGATAAATATCGCAAAACGTTATTATTGAAATTCGTTCGTGTGTTACGTATTTATTACGTAAAAAACTGGAAGAAAAAGATTAGCGTATTTTGAACGAATTTATTAGCGGAATTAAAACGAATGGAAAAAAAGGAAAATGACGGTAGTACGGATTTGAGAGTCAAAAATTGATTAGTGTTGTCTCCGGAACAAAAAGAATTGAAATTAATGCCGATAATAGATTACGCGAGAACAGGTGGTTGTGCAAACGATGCCTTCGTATCACCGAGAAGCTGAGGTTACATCCAAGGGATTAACCCTCATCGATCGAAAGATTCGGCCGGAAAGCAGCGATTGCGGCTATTTCGAAAGCAAACCTATCACTTTACCGCATGATTTGTAAACTGATAGAAGCCTGACGAAGAAAAACGATAATGAATCTATCTATCTACCTACCTACATATATATACACACACACACACACACACACACACACACACATATATATATATATATATATATATATATATATGGATAAATAAATATCATCGAAGATGAAATCTCATTAATTTTTCCAACGTTTATTAAACGTTCCGATAAAAAATGAAGGATTTATAAAAATCGTCACGATTGAAAGGAACCAAATCAAACTCTGAGATACTTAGTGTAAACTGGTTAAATTTAAATATTATGATAGAGATATTTTCGTTGATTACTTTAACATATGTTCGATCGTTTATAAAGAGATTTTAAACAAATGGAGATATCGCAGACATTTTTCTTTTTCCTTTCCTTTTCTTTCCTTTACTTTCCTTTCCTTCCCTATCCTTTTCTATAATAAGAATTAATTCCACGATTTAAACTGACCTGTAATTTCTAACAGAAAAGAGTCCTGAGAAAACGATACTCGGAGTCAAATGCGGAACGACGATCGAACTCATTGGAGCGTAATTCGCACCTCGAAAAGAAAAGAATCCGATAGATATAATACCAGCTATCAACGCCAGAACGATAGAATAATAATTTAGAAGATTAATAGGATTTTTACCGTACCCATACCCATAGGTCGAGTCACTGTTCCGTCCCGGAGGATTTAGTTTATATAGAGAACACATACGTGACCGAGACGGCTGGTAGGAGCTTAAATCTCTGAGTGAATTTTTCCATGATGACGCGAAACGAAAACAGATATATATTATTGGTCACGTACGACATTCGTTAAAAACAAATCGTTTACTATTCGCAAGAATCATTTTATTCGTCCATTTACTAAGTGCCGGTAAGCTCCTTTGACCGTGATCCGAAAAGAGATTAAAAAGGGAAGCTTTGAAGAGAAGATCATCGAACATAGTTTTCGAAAGATCTTCAAACCATGAATTTTATCTCCTATCATCGTCGTCTTCTTTATAATGTACTACGTCGTCATAAAAGGGAAAAGGAGAAGAAAAAAATGAAAGAAGAAAGGGGGAAAAAAAACATAAAAAAGTGTCGATTTAAAGGAAAGATAGATGCACCCACCCACTCTCTCTCTCTCTCTCTCTCTCTCTCTTTCTCTTCTAGGTCGTTCCATAAACCACCAAGAAAAAGAGGGAAATGATCTCCGTCCTTATCGCCGCGGATACGGTTTTTAAATCTTCAAGATGGAAAAGACGAGAAAAGAAAGATAGAAAGAGAGAAAGAAAGAGAGAGAAAAAAAGAGAGAGAGAGAGAGAGGTAGAGAAAAGAAATACACAGGTTGGAAGAGATGGAGAGAAGACGAGCGGGTAAAGACTTCTCTCGTAACAGGAAGCGGCTGGGGTCACGGACGACGTTCTAACGTAACGGACGCGTTCTCGTGCTGCACGAGAAAAGAAGAAAGAAAGAGAGGGAGGTTGAGATAGAAAGAGAGAGATAGAGAGAAAGAGAGAGAGAGAGAATGGGGGAGAGAGAGGGAAATGTACACGCTACGGCAGAAACCGGCCTCGTCGTTGTTTGGCTTGTTCGTTAAGATAGGACTTTAAATACATTCCGTGTATTCCAACGAACCAAGCCAAGAATTGTTAACTGTTAACAACTTAGTATTATATTATCGACGAAACTTAGAACGATGAAGCGAGTATATAAGTTTGTATACTCGGTACGTGCGTATTGGATATATTGGTCCATTTCTATGTCCAAGGACATCGCTCGATAAACGAAAGAATAGCATAGATGTTTGGATTCGTTCCAATTTTTACTTTGTAAAAATACACGTAAAAGAATTCTAACGTCCTTGGATTTTTTTCGCTGTGTTTTGTTAATCGAAGTATGTAAGAATAGTCAAACGATAAGGAAAGAGAAAAATCAGAAAATCTTTCTCTTTCTTTTATTTTCTTTTTTTTTTATTTTTATTTTTGTTGACAAGACCGAACGATTAGAAATAAACTATTTGTATTTTCGAAAGGATTTGTATGATACTACGAAAGGAAATATACGAGAACGTCGACCTGAAAGCTATCAATTAAGCAAATCCTGATTCGACTTTATCGTAACAAATAAAATTAATTAGAACGCGATATAGACGAAGAAGAGAAACAGAGAAATAGAGAGTTAGAGAAATAGAGAAAGAGAAATATTTGCCTCTAGGACGAAGTAATTTCTTCGAGTATTAGCAAGTAGTAACTTGAAATGTTTGCACGTTCGTAACTGCTTCGGAAATTCCTTCTATTGCTCTCCGATAGTCGCAGGAGACCATAATTCAGAACTAAGAGGAACATCCTTAATCCCGCGAGTATCCTACTATATCGTATCCTACTATAGTAGATAAACTATTCCGATAGCAGATATCTTTCAGCGCGATAAAATATGTATGATCGATATTCCTCAGTGAAAAGAAGCAAGAATCGACCTAAATTCGTCTAGATCAATGTTTATCCAACATACATACATATAGCACGATCTAAGTTAACACGATCTAAAAGAATACGAATCGTACGATTACATTTTCTTTTTTCAACGCAAAACGTAAAGAAAAATAAAAGATATATTTTATTTCGTAACGTTTACTTCGATCAACTTTCCCTTATCGAACTTGTTTCCTACGATTCGTTTACTTTTCAGTTCTTCCTCGAAATAAATTAAACAACGTTAAGGATCATTTTTTTTTTTTTTCGTACTAACTTAACTTCCGTATTTTAATTTCGTGTCGTTATCAGACAAAATTAAAATTTCGCAGAGCAGAACCTATAGAAATTTTTCTCATTTTCTCCGAACATAAGGATAAATTAAAACGACATAGATATTATCGGTACGCTCGAGTACAACGACCGCATGTTCCTTTGTTCGAAAGGAGAGATATATCGTAGACATCTCGTCGATATCGAGCTCGAAGTTACGAACGTCGTACCGCACTGCACCGCACCGCACCGGACTGCACCGCATTGTACCACATTGCACCGCACTAAGACGAGTTTTATCGTACTCGTGTTTATTGCATCAACCATTCGTAACTACGTTCGGCCGCCTTACATTCTCTTAATTTTGTTTTTTGCTTTTTCCTTTTTTTTTTTTTACAATCAACCACGAATTCACGTTTATTCCAACTTGTTTTGAAAACAAACGAGTATGTTCCACGTTGTTTCTTTTTTCTTCTTCCTTTTTTTTTCTTACGCCCTAGAAAAATCTTGGATATTTCTATTTAATTTTATTTAAATAGATTGTCAAGGACAATCAAGAATTCGACCATTTACAAGACAATTTTGCGAAATATTTTATGAACGAAAGTATAATCCGCGAATTCTGTGGACATTAATTCACCTGATAAATGGGCGCGGGTGCGAATGCATTTAACGAACTTGCGAAACGAAGTTTCGAACTGCTAACAAGGCAAACGTCGCGTCGCTTCACGGGGAAGCCGAGCAGAAAGAGAAGTATGCTTTTGCGTGAAAAAAATGCATTCTTTGAAAAGTCGAAAAGTCGTGGTTATATCAATGATGTCCTTTGGATGACATATTTACCAAGATATAATCTTCTTTTATTTATCGACTTTCGATCGAAGAATAAAAAGTAAAAAATATTTGCAGATTATTTTACGCTCTTCGATACATAATACATACATGCATATAGAAGGTTACATAGTAGACAATTGCAAAAATATTTTTTTCATTTTTTAAATATGCTTATTGTTAGTTCTGTACGCTCGTCGAACCGAATATTTTTTCTTTCGAAGAAAATTTCCATTGGAGAAAGGAAGGACAATAATATAACGTGCTACCAATTTACACACAGTGACTGTTTCTGTGTATTTCGCCCACTACTTGGCTCGCCCAAGTATGCTCTTTTGTTGTAAGAATTAATGAGACAAAAGAACCGAGAAGTGAAATAACTGGGAAACAATCGACGTGTCTTTCGATAGTCTTATTATTTCCAGTTAAAATTTTTTCGCCGTTCAGAAGATTGCGATTTATAAGTTACCCGGAAAAAAATTTACGTAAATCCGTTATACCTATAAATCAGTAAAAATATCGCACAAAAAATATTGCACAAAAGATACATCATTCTGGTAAATATCGTACGGTTAAAAAAATACTAAAATAACTTGCTAAATAAAACTCGTGAAAATTCTCAACGAATATTTATATATCTAATTACAGATTATAATTACGAAATATATGTATATATATACATATACATATATATCTATATAATATATAAATATATGTATCTCAATGATCATTCTCTCGTTAAAAAGACATTATGGTTTCAATTTTAAAAGTAGCTTTACAGTTCAGAGTACGCACTATTTCTCAAATCCGTGCTAGCGAAAAATTAGATCAGACGTACGTTAACGCTGCGAAGACGAAGTAGTAATATATAGAAGGATCAGTAGAGAATCGCTTAGGAATGCGGATAGGCTAGAAAGCAAGCCACGTCTCTCTCGTGCTCTCAAGCCATTGCACGTGGGTAAAACACGCGCGCACCGTCACGGATATGTCGAGCGGTGAACCGAGAGATGGATATCGGCGTTTCAAGAGACTCCAGAGATCCGGTCTTCTCGTTCTCGCGGAATCATCCCCACCAGCCGTAGATCTCTGGATAAAGCTCCTCGAGGCGTATGCTTCTCGATATTTCCATTCATCGTTTAATATCGAATACGAAAAAAAGAAAAAGAAAGAAAAAAAAGAGAGAGAGAAAAAGGAAAATGCGAAATCGACGTCTTCCTTTCTATTTTTACTCTTTTTATCGTTAAATTCGAGCCGTTGATTAAATTTCGCACTATTCCTATCTCAATTTACGCGTATCAATATTGCGATGAAGAACAATACGCTATATATATATATATATATATATATATATATATATATATATATATATATATATATACATGTGTATACATAGTTATATATCTGTATTTGTATATTGGATTTTTACGTATATGAACACATTTTTATATGCCCCTCTTGCATTTTACCTTTTTTTTTTCTTTTACAAAGCGATCGTGTTCGATGTAACTGATAGAAACGTATCGACGAGTAACGTGCGAATGGCGTAACCGACGCGACCAATGGCGGAAGAGATTCGTTGCATTCTCATGACCTTAATATAAAACGAGAACTGAACCAATGCGAAAGCTAATACGCGGCGATCGAACCGGAAACTTTTGCTGCCTTTTCTCTTATTTTTTTATTTTTTATTTTTTTTTTATTTTATTTTTTTTCTTTAAATAATGCAATCAAAAACATACCCTAATAAAAATCTCATTTTTATTTCTATTTATTGATATACGTGCGTTCGTTGAAAGTCGATAATAGAGTACTACGTATCTACCGGTTGCCGTATTCGTCCCTGAATACCGGTTAATTAATCGAAAGTAACGTCTATACGAATATAACGACCTACATCCGAAATGCATTATATTATGATTGCTTTTATACTTATATTATGAAAATAAATAATCGTAAATGACGTGTATCTGCGTATGTATATATAGATATATATATATATACACACACACATACAGATTCACGTGTGTGTGTGTGTGTATTTAAGTCAAATTTAAGATAAAATATCACCAATAATTACAATAAATTCGCTCGAAATTAATAACATTCTGATAAATTAACGCAAAACTTTTATAATTATACATTTTATAATGATACGCTTCATAATGATACAAATACGAAATTGTTCGAATATAATTTCGTATATTCCGTCAGTGGTATAAAGTCACGTACGGAAACGTTCTCTGGTCTCTGCTGTTTGATTATATCGTTGAAAAGTAATGATAAAAAAAGAAAAAAGAAAAAAAAAACGTAAACAAAACCAAATAAAAACAACTACAAGAAACATCTCATTGAAGGATTTCATCCAAGTATAAAGGCAAATATGAAAATCTTTTCTAGTTATCGTCGTCGAAAATAAATAATGAGAAAAAGATTAACGGACGAATGAAATTTGCGACGTATTTAAATATCATTGATGCATTTCAATGTATACGAATACGTATGTATGAGAATATTCTATAGTCTTTCTCTTGCGTTATTTGATCTATTTGCTGAAAAGGAACAATGACAAAGAGACTAACGTATAAACGAAAACATTCCGGACGATCCAAATTTTATTAAAGGATTTCAATGTCGAAGCTCGTTCTCAGAAAAGACGTGAACGATCTCTTCCTCTCTTTCTCTCTTCTCTCTTCTCTCTACTCCCTCCCTCTCTTTCGAAGAAGTGCAATGTCCGTGTCGATCGACAAGAGCTTCGACTTATTATCGACGCTTTCGCAAAGCAAGTCTCTCTTGTTCGAACAAAGAATCCTTGCTTCTCGATAATACGTCCGCATTCCTCGATACGACCATATATATTATATATATATATATATATATATATATATATATATAATGTTATTATTATACTATAACATCTTATGTGCATAACGTGTATCGATATATAACGTGGTTACATAAAATTAACATCTATCGTTTTCACCATTCACCTTTAACGAGTTTGCTTCTTCGAAGCAAACGACTTCGTACCGTTAGTCTCCGTTGGAAACTTTGTCGATTAATATTATAAAAATTCTGGCTGGTATATATCATCGTCGTTATTGTAGGATATCGAGGTTAGAATTCGGAGCGTGTAAATATGGCGCCAAACTCGTTGAAATTATATCGCCTAACGGTCGCCAATCGATCGATGCTTGAATTTCGGTTTATACGTAAAAGACGATAAAAAGTGGAACTTTTGTTCGAGAGAGAGAGAGAGAGAGACGATCTTAAATATTAGAAATATTAGAAATATTTCATTCCTTTCGACGATGAATACTATTTGAGGTAAGAAGCATCGTCGGTACGACGCGACACGAAAGAATCAAAATACGTTTCGTAATTTCTTGGCGGCCTTAGAGATAAAGAAGGAAGAGAAAGAGAGAGAGAAAAAGAGAGAAAGAGATTGCAACAACAAACATGGTCACGTGACGCTAGATTCAATAAGTATACTCACACCTCAATGTCACCTTCCGCATCGATCGAGATCCGAGTAATCTAAAAAGGTCCTCGTCAAGGTCGCAGCAGAAGAAAGACGAAAGGAACAACCGGATGCTGAAAGAAGAAGGCCTCTTCGTTCTTCGTGGAAGACTCGAATATTCTTCGCTTCTTCGGTAGATTTTCTTCGAAGGTTGGCACGGAAGACGGAAAGAGACAAGCAGAAAGAGATTGAATAAAAGAGAGGAAGAGAGAGAGAGGGAAGAGAGAGAAGGAAAGATAGAAAGATAGGAAGGAAGAGAGAAATAGAGAAAGGGAGAGGGAGAGGAAGAATGTGACACACGCGAAATAATAACGGAGAGTAGTCGGGCGTTCGTACCGAATTTACTACGTGGCGAAAAACGTGAATGCGTCGACGATATGATGGAATATCCGTGTCACCGTCGTCGTCGTCGTCGCACGGATACCGAACGAACCAGCACCGGCGTCGGACGACGCGATCTCATCCCTACGACGGAGCACGGATGACTGACGGTTTGGTCCACCCCGCCGAGTGAGTTTACTGCGCTCGTCGCTGTCCCCCACTCCTTGCCTATCCCCACCATTGCACGACCGTTGCCGCTCCTAAGCTACCCCCACCACCTCGCTAGCATTGCCGCGGCAGCGCGCTCTCAGTCTCTCGACGACCGTTCGACTCTATGTGTCTTTTCTCTTTCCTTCTTTCTTCCTTTCTCTCTCTCTCTCTCTCTCTCTTTCTCTCCCCCGCTCTCTCTCTCTCTCTATCGCTCTCTCTCTTTCTCTCTCTTTCTTTCTCTTTGCACCTTCGTTCTTTGAAAGAAAGAGAGAAAGAGAACGATAGACGTATGGACAGCAACGAGTAAGGTTGAGGATGTTCTCTCAGTATCGTCGTAACGTTATTGCATCGCCCTGCAGTCGGATTTACCATTCGTAATTCGCTACAGAAAAACTTTGTTTTAGATTAGCAATAAGCTTTTCCCTATTTCGTTTTCTCTCTATTTTACTTTACCCTTCTTTATATATTCTTTCTTTTTCTCTTTCTTTTTTTCTTCAATTTTCTCTCTCTCTCTCTCTCTCTCTCTCTCTCTCTCTCTTTTTATTCGATAAAACGACGAAAAGAGACGAGAGCTCCCGCCGGATATTTGACCCAGAAAAGGCACCGTCTCGAATCGAGGGAAAATGATTTCCCGTTATGGCTCGTAGGAAGTCGTTGGTTTTTTTGCCATATTACAAGCGTCGAGCAGCGTTTGTTGATACCGAATTAGCAAAAATTACTCAAATTCCATCGATTTCCTGCAAAATCGTTTGAATTTACATGCACTCGTATTTCGACGGGAGGAAAAAGCTTGGAAGTTCAATACTCGAAGAAAAAAATATAAAGAAACTTGTCGAAAAATAATGACGATGGTAAAAAGATCGATATTATTACGGAACTTTGTAATTCGGAGTTACGATATCAAGGGTTCTGGAAAATCTTGAATCGTTCCTGAAGGTTCCGGCGCAAACTCGTCTTCTCTTCCTTTCTTTTCGCATCTCTTCTCTTACCACGGATCTTTTATTCGTTTGGACGTAGCCAGCCACGTTGGTGAACTTGGAACGTAGGAATAAGTAGCGGCATCCAAACCTTTCTCTCTCGCACTTTCATCCGTTCGTTTTCTTCTTCGTTTCCTTCTTCTCTCTATACAGAGTGTGGGTAAAGAGAGAGAGAGACAAAGAGAGTGTGAGTGTGAGTGGGAGTGAGAGAGGGTAGGTTAAAAAGAGAAAGAGAGGAGTGAAGTAACGGCGCTACAAATACCTAAGCGAACCTTAAACAGAATGAGAAAGAGAGAAACTTCCTGGTTCTCCCTTCCCCCTTTTTAGTCTCGTCGTTCTCGTCGTCATCGTCGTCGTCGTTGTCGTTGCCATTGTCGTTGTCGTTGTCGTTGCATTGTCGTGTCGTTGTCGTTGTCGTTGTCGCATGTTTTCCTGTTACATTTCCACTCAAGTACGCATGCGTGCACAATCCCTTCCAACGTTTAGACAATGCGGTAATAAAATTTCCTTATCCCTCCATCGTGAAAATCGATGCCACAGTGGGGAGCGCTGCGCAATCAAACGACGTCTTTTATAAAGTAAGGTATTATTATAAATTTTAATAACGCTTAGTTTTACTTTAAAAATTTAATATGACGGTACCCGAAACAGCTTCAGAATTCAAAAAAGGAAAGAAAAAAGAGAAGAATAGAAATAAATAAACGTGCGATTTTTAATTAAATGCAATCGCAATATCCAATCACCGTTTTATTTATTCGTAGATTTTTTAATGAATGTCGAATAAATGGATAAAGAGAAATAAGGGATAATAGAAAAATATTTAGAAAAGGTAAAGTCGTTTGAAAATTTGATTACATTAAATCACGATGAATTCAACGAAGAGCGAACTACGTATGTGCATTCTTAACTTAATGATTCGAAAAATAATTGTAACGATTCATTTCCCTCGTGACACGTAAAAATACGTAGCGGTATCTTTTGCAAGCAGATGGTAAACGATGAGGATGCGTAAACGTGCTTGAATGAACGAACGCCTATATTCTTTGCGTGACTTCACAGTCGTGCACGCACGAACGCATGTTATTCTAATACATTCTCTTATCTTCCTCGACAGATCCGAAATGTGAAAGACATGCGTTTTTATGTACTGATTTAAATCGCTTTTGTGAAACGTGAGATAACGTTTTCGGTAATCGTTGTCACGCGTTTGAACTTACTAATTGGACAACAGGTAACGCATAAAAATGTAGATTATTAAGATTTTTTTCTTCTTTTTCGATAGAGCTCCGTGATATCGATATTTTACAAAAAAAATTTTTGCAATTTTCCTTATCCCTTTCATCGTTTTCATTGTAAAGTTCTTCTATTTAGATTTCGTGTTATTTAATTAAATTCTTTCAAAATATTAATCTGAAATGACTTTTCGGTAAAAAATTAATTCGCTGTTGTGCTTACTTTGCATTTCTTCATCGAATGTAATCTCGTGAAGCATCATTCATGCTTCTGGCTAGGTTATCTTATAATCATTCTCTAGAATTTCATAGTTATCGAACTCGGCATAAACTAATCAACTTTGATATGAATCAAAATATAACTAACTTGTATGCAAAGAATAACTTTCTAGCTGGATGATTATTGTCAGTTTAAATGTATGTATGTATTATAAATATATATACATACATACATACATACATATATATATATATATTTATACACATACACACATATATACGTCGAAAATCAATCGAAAGTACTTTATATGCACGAACATCGTTGGAAGAAGACGCGACAGGCATAGTTGATCGAACGACTCTAACAAAGATCGAAGAAGGGAAATTCCGTTCGATATCCGGCTCGTCGTATAAGCATCGATAGTGATGCGGCACACTGACGCCTTTTTCGTCCCATCATTCTCGTTTTCTCCATCTTCTCTCTCGAATCGATATCGTCAGCCCCTTATCCAGGACTTGCGTCGCCTAAGACGACGAATTAAAGCCGAACGAGGTGATCCGGTTGGATGGAAGGTCTTGGATAATGGAGAGACGAGACGTACTATGCCACGGGATTTTCGGACTGAATGAAATCACCAACGATAGACGAGTGAAATCTTTCAACTCGAGAGATTAAATCTTGTCTTGTCTGAACCTTGAATGACATTGTCTATTCGCAACAATAATAAATAATATATCGCTAATGCTGTTCTTATGCTCGAGAACCTCGCGTTTTTTTTCACGATTGTAAATATATCTCGGTAAATATGTAAATATACAGTTCCACGAAACGCGTCGCAGAAATTTCCTCTTTACAAATTTATCCTATTTCATAGAGTCTTCTATGTAGTATGAAAGCTTTTTTTCATTTATAGCTTTACGTACTTATATCCTATATAAATTTGTATTATGCAAGCTATATAGGTATGACGTATAGAATAGTTTAGTTTATCTTTTTGGAAAATGTAATATATATTTTTCCCGTTGCTTGATTTCGACTTGTTTGCTTTCCGCGTATACTCTTCCAACATTTTTATGCTCTATCTATTTGGATCCCCGATTTTCAAACGGAACATTCTCATGAAACATGAGGAAGGGAAAACGACGCTTGCGAATAGCAGAAAATAGAGAAGGACACGTAATTAACTTTTTAAAAGTTTCTCACTTCCAAAATTTTTGGAACGTGCCGTTAAAGTTACATCAGCTACGAACGACGTGAGACTTTCGTCCAGTCGACTCGTGTACGTACATCTACGGCTGAAAATTGTCCAAAGTTTTCTAAATCATTCCAACAATGAAAAAAAGGAAGTGGTAAAAAAAGGATTACCTAGATTAGAACGATAAAAAATAAAGGAAATTTAAAAAAGCTTGCGATCGGTTTCTTTTAAATTTATTTGTTACACGTAGTATTTTTACAAATTAACACTACCTTTCCTCCGATAAATTTTTCACACATGAAAGCCTCCAGTGATTCTTCGCTCTAATTATTTCTTTCTCTTCCTCTCTCTCTCTCTCTCTCTCTCTCTCTCTCTCTTTCTTTTCCTCTCTTTCGTTTTCTATTTTGACCAACGATATTTACGATCCATATTTTTCTACTCCAAGGAATTTCATTATCGGTGAAACGTCGACGGGTCCCTTTCGTAACCCTTTCGAACGATAGTACGTTTCATGTACTTGTCTTTCCTAAATTGCTTAGATACAAGTGCACAAGAGCATAAGAAGCAATGGTAGTAAGAAAAGAAACTCTTTATATACTTACTTTAATACTCAACTCCTTTTTTAATGCCACTAAAACTACGGAGAAAACATCCGTGCAATTTTCTCCCGTCTCATGTTCACGTAGCTTAATATTTTTACCTTATAAGAGTGGGGAAAAAGAATAAAAAAGAAAAAAGAAGAAAGCTATTTCGTTATCTAAACAGCTTAGTCTTGATCTAAATTCTTTGCCTAGATAATAATAACTTATCTTTTAGATTCATCAATTAAAAAGCAAAACAAGTATAAAGTGCAATTAGAAAAAGTATTGTTAAAAAAATATTGTTAATAATCAATGATAAAGATATAATAAAACAATGTATGCCTACGTTTATTAACAGAACGTTTTAGATAATTATAGAGATGAAAATATATACATGGATACGTACAATATTTATCTGTTAGAAAGTAAACTATTGAAAATACGTTCGCCAATAATTTAATATTTTCCAAACGATAAAAATTTTACGACTAACCTAGCGTGATAGTAGTTTTACGTATGGATAGAAAAATTGGTGTAATCAAAATATACATTACGATGGACCTTAACCTTAGGGATATCTTTGCCATCGGTCGTATGTTATAACAAGTGGATATCAGATATCCGTTGCTTCTACCTCTTTCTCGAATCTTTCAAGCTAAAAATCAGCGATGTAAGCTCTCGAAGCTCTTCCGGAGTTCGACCTTACTCACCATTCTTTATTGCAGCGGTAAATCTTCAAAGTACTACCGTTGCTTGATGGCTAGCTTCTCTGAAAAACACCAACTAAACTCGCCGTTCTCTTAAATCTAACGCTTTTATAAGTGTGATTTATTTTCATACTAAACGCAACTCCACACGTTACGCTTTATACATACCCACCCTATCTTTCTTACTTCCTGCGATTATACACGTTCTCTTTTTCCATCGTCGATTCAACTCGTTAAAAGATCCTACTATTTTTTTTTCTCATGTTTAATCATATCACCTAATCTGATTTAAATTAAAATTGTCTTCCATCTTGGAAAGATGACAACCAACGATGATAATATTTTAATCGATCGTTAATATTCAAGAAATAATAAAAACTATTTTTCATACGTATATACATGTATGTATTATATATAAGTATTTATTTATATTTCTTCTAATTTTATCTTGTAATTCACGATGTTCACACGTCAACCGTTTAAACGAGACAAAATAAACCCTATGTATTTCTTGGACCTCGTCGAGGTCTTCATAAGATAAAAAAAATGAAGAAAAAAAAAAAACTATTTCCAGATAGTATGACGTGTGACGTTTAACTTCGTTAACAGGATGTGATGCAACGATATACTGGCCAGATTATCCAGAAACGTCGGTTTATTTGTATTTCGGATGACGCAAGAACTATCTGCTCTCTATTTTTCTTCTTTCTTTTTTGTAAGTACTTCTTTCGAATAATCTTTTAATTTATAACGGTCTGTTCGTGGAAAAAGGTTTGAGATTGATAGTGAGTCAAAGCCAACTAAAGTTTTCCCTTACAAAGTTCTATTTCTCGTCATTGACGTTCTAATGACTAAGTAGTGTGAGAATGGAGTTCGGTCTGATGCTTAGAACGTTCAAATGCACTGTTCGGATTAGACAAAGTTTCAAGCTGACAACTTTAACGATTAGTCGTCGGTTCAATGCTATGTATTCCGTCATCCGGAGAAGTACTTACTCGACGACCAGAAAACTCGGATGCCAAGGTTCTCGTTCGAAACTAACGAGAATTCTCGTTAATCGACCCTTATTTCGATTGACGAATAATTTTTTTCTTTTTTTCATACTTTCCTCATTGTTCTCTCTCTCTCTCTCTCTCTCTCTCTCTCTCTCTCTCTCTTTCTTTTTTACTCTAAGTCGCGATTCGTATACCATACCTACGTTTTCAACAATGGCGCGAATTTGTATACTTAATGAAAATAATAGAGCAATCGTTCGAAAGTATTTTTGAAATAAAAATAAATTCGAAGAACCAAAGAGAAAGCTCGAACAAACATTTTCATGAACAAACATTAATGACTTTCGTATAGGTGCTTGAATTTAACGAACGATATATCTACATCGATATTTTACGAATTCAAATTGAAATTGTCAGTAAGTACCATGAATGCAAACTGATTAAAGACTGATTGGACATTCAAATAGTACACTATACAATCGTATAGTTAAAAATATATTGACTAATAATATAGTAGCTAATAAGCTCTGAAATGTATTATTATGAAGTTACGTTAGAAGTTATCTTTTTTCAATTCTATATGAATTAACATATAAGTTAATAATAGGAATTAACAAATAGGTTAATCGTTGCTCTTTTACTTTCGTGATTACTATCCCTTTAATTAGATCTTCATCAATTAGTTGCTAATAATGACCTTACTTCTATCGATGACTTTGACTGCGATAAATAAATTATTGTAATCACTGTCTTCCAAATATTAAAATATTATTACTGAGAGAAAGAGGGAGAGAGAAAGAGAGAGAGAGACACCATATTAAGAAGATATAAATTTAACGAAATAAATAATTATGAAACGGTAAGCAGTCGCGAGGATGTCTCGGTCAGCAAATTTCCTTGACAAGGCTTATACACAAGCATCTTGTAACGAAGCCAAATGGGAACTGTGGAAGGAGATAAGCGAAACTACATTGCTCATGAAACGCACGTACACACATACGAATACACCCATATATATATATACATGTGTATGTATATATGTATATATATATATATATATATATATATATACAGATATATATACTATGTATATATCTGATTTTCTACATACGCATGCACTTGTTCTATAAATAAATATTCGATTAAAATTCAGGATCGGATTAAAGACCGAAATAAATCACAATCGATTTTTAATTTTTTTTTATGAATTTCAATGAATTTCAAATTACGCTATCTAGGACGAAAACGAGTTGCCGAGTAGTTCACTTTGTTCGAGACCTGGTTTGATGTGGTTACGAGAAATGATCGATTATCTCTGCAATTTTGTCAGAATTGCATGGTTATTACCATCGAATCATAATTAGCATAATCGTTCATACGATCGTTTATCAACAAAACAACATGTTATACCTTTGAAATAATTTGTTTTAAGTGCCCATCAGTTTTACGTTTTACGTATTATTCCCGTGTTACTTACTTCGTCGATCAAGAATTATTAGTTATTTGCGAAGATAGTTTGTGAATAATATGGAATGTAGTTAACAATAAAAATAATGGTGCATCAAACAAGAAGAGAAACAATTCGCAAATCACGCGCTAGTTTCGAAACGTCGTGTAAGTGACTCTCTCTCTCTCTCTATATATATATATATATATATATATATATATATTTATATCCTCGTTTTTTTTTTAATTAAAAATATGAACTTGCAATTACACGAAATACATAGGTTTTCTCGTTGTTACCAGCATCCTGTCATTGTCGTTTTGATTAAACAATAATGCACGCGTGTGCCGTGCCATGCCGTTCAGCGACGCATATGCCGCATTATAGCTTTGTGGTTGCTTACCGCAAATTGATTGTTTGACATAATTTTGGTTGTTACACAGCACGAAACTTATTTCACTATTTTATTACTTTTCACGTATGAATATAATTTTAATCGTGTGTTAATCTGTAATAAGAAGCTTAACGAAAATGATTATATTTCTATTTGGATAAAAAAGAGTCTTGGGCTCTCTTATTATTTCATAATGCAAAAAATCGTAAGAAAAAAATTATTCTCTGCCAATGTATACTTCGCATATTTTTAAAAATGAATACTTGTGTATTAAAGAAAAAAAAATATTCTGAGTATAAAATTTCAAAAATAAAAAATACATTAAAAATGACTATGTTATGGTGGAGTACGATAAGACAATAAGACTCATTATCAATTTAATGAGAATGTTTGTTTCACGGATTTAAAAAAATAATCAAATGAGATGAATGTAATAGTAAAGAATTTATCGTTTTTATTAATGTTATTAAATAAACCGAGAAAATTAAAACAGAAATGTAACATATTTGAAAATTATTAATTTCAGTCGTTCTTTACTGAGAGCTAACTTCATTCATTGATGTTATAAAATTATTTTATCCCGATGAAGGTTAAATACGATTATTGAAAAATGATTGTCCAACGCGTTAAATATGTTTCAAAGCGAATAATGGTACTTTCCGTCTCATATTCGAACCATAAAATTTGATCTTTCAACGACACGATACTCTTCTCTTAATAATACGATTCTCGAAGAGAGCGCGAGATTTTGGTGAAACAATGGCACGCTCAAATACCGAAGGACTCGCTTTCGATAATATCCATTGTTCATGCGAAAATTCAATCGAAGAGACTGCCAAAGGCATCGCACAATCGGTTAGCTGGTGCTCGTATTCCGATAAAAAAGTAATGCATGAGTAACGAGCTAATAGAAATGTAAATGATGGTAAATTTAAAATTCAATTTAGGGAAAACTCTATGAATGCCTTGAACGATAACAGTTTTAAGTCGTAAGTACGACTTCGATCGAAAGTAAACGTTTAGTTCGATATTTTTTTAATGCGTCTCCAATCGTCGCGGTTCTGTTTTATTCTTCTGTTTTTCTTTTTTTACAGATTCTTTTCCTAACCAAATAGATCATTTAAATTTGCGAATTTCGAATGGTCGTAAATAGTTCAAGATTTTAATTTGTTAGGACGGAAAATCACTTTGTAAAAACGTCAAGGGTTTATTAGCACGATAAATTAGAAGTTTAACAAATTCATACCGTCGCACTCATTTCTTTTTTCACGAACTAATAAAAGAATATGTCGATTCATATAAAAAAAGAAAAAGAAAAAAAAAGAAATATCGACGTAATAAAAAAAAAAAGAACAGTTTATCAAAATATTGGATGTTTGATACATGGTACAAATTTTTAACAATGATATTCGTTCTCATCACGATGATGGTGAATTAATTAAAAATTCTGATTTAATTTAATCGCTCGATCGTTCGTAAAAATGACTTTCGTCAAAGTTAGCCGCACAAAGGATACGATATTGGCGGTTGGGAGAAAAAAATTGATATCGAAGTATCGCGATAGATACATATTTGTAGTAATATATATATATATATATATATATATATATATATATATATATATATATTGTTATACAGTCACGGCATAGTCAGCACAGATACGTTACAGTGAAGTTAGAGGAAGCGTTTCGAAATAACTCATAATTACAAGTTTGTTGCAGCCTCCAGTATGTAAGCAAGTTTCAAACTGCATAGGTTAAAGGTCTACACGAAACATGGAACGTAGGAAATTTCACGGTAATTAGTCGGAAGGGTGGACCCCGCCAAAAGGTGAAGTTTCAGGGACACTCGTACGATCAAATAACTTGTCCAAGGAAAGTTATACCCGTTACTTAATGACTCGGTTCTCTAACAGCGTTCATGTTGAAACGATCTTAAAGAAGTCACTGAAAAACAAGAATTACCTTCGATGCGATTAATTAGCTCCTTCGAAATTTAATAGAAAGAACTTTTCCACTTTCAAGTCTTTTAGTTCATAATCAAAAAATAAGGTTTCTTTCTACACTCGTTTCAAAATACATTTCCTCGAAATACCGTTCTTACATGGTTCGAAAGAACAGAAGGAAATAATCGGTCTTTAGTCGATAGAAAATAATTAAATAAATAGTTACTATAGCTTATTGGGAAAAATAGAGAATTAACTAATTAACTGGAAATAATATAGAAACAATACCTACATTTAATAAATAATATATATATATGTGTGTGTGTGTAGAGAGAGAGAGAGAGAGAGAGAGAGAGAGAGAGAGAAAGAGAGGGAGGGAGAGAGAGAGAAAGAGAGAGTCGCCGGTCTAGAAAGATACTACCAACGCTTATAAAACTTGTCCAGAATCCCTCGATAAAACAGCTCCGGCAGAGGGACGTATCGGCGCGCTAGCTAGCGAGATCTCTCGCATCCATGTCGGAGGTTACCACCCTTGCACCCTTCGATTACTACGATGGGGTGCGAGTCATAGGGAGAGGCCAGTCCAAGCTGCGAACGTTCATCTCTCTTTTACACGCGAGTTTTTTAATGTGTGCATTATACGCGATTAACGTATCCATTTTTTCTTCTTCTCTTTACTCTTACATTCTTTTTATTTTTCTTCTTTTTAGTACTATTTATATTTTTATTTATCTCGTTCATTTTTATCTACTTCCACCTTTTCCGGAATCTCCACCTCTCTCACCATTACCACCATCACCACCAACACCACCACGACCATCACCTACCCCGCATTGTCGAGCTCGTGAACATCGTATCGATAGCAATCTGGTGATCACTCCGACGAGATCTGTTCAAGATGTTTAAATGTCGGCAAAGACGGCAAGAAAGGAAATGCACTTATTGGTTAGCGTCTGCGCTCTCATATTGATCTGCTGCCCGGTCTGACGTCGAGCGCACGAGTCTACGGGTGGGACCTCGACAACGCCTCCCAAAAATGTATTTTTTTTTGAGCTTTGCACGATTCATCCTTATATCGTCGATACTCTGTATCGGTAAGCGGAAACCCAATGTCGACGGTCGAACGAAATTGTTATATTAAAAAAATAAAAATGTATTTTTCGATTATCACATAAACGAGTCAAACAAACCATTTCGTAGGTCTCTGCTCCGAAGATGAGGAGAGGTTGGTACGAGATCTCTTTAGAGGGTATAACAAGCTGATCAGACCTGTCCAAAATATGACGGAGAAGGTGCACGTCAAATTTGGACTTGCCTTCGTTCAGCTTATCAACGTGGTGAGTTCGATAATTTTTTTTTTTTAAATCGAACGACGACGTTTCTTCGTTTCTTCCTTTTCTTTCCTTCTCTCTTCCCTCTTTCGCTCGACGTTCCTTTCGTTTAAGGATCAAAACTGGTAAGCGTTGAAATATTTTGATGAAATAACTCGCGTAACTCGCACAACGAAATATTATTTTCAGAATGAGAAAAATCAGATCATGAAATCGAACGTATGGTTGAGATTCGTATGGATGGATTATCAATTGCAATGGGATGAAGCGGATTATGGTGGCATTGGAGTACTCAGGTTACCGCCCGATAAAGTATGGAAGCCGGATATAGTATTGTTCAACAAGTAAGCCCGACTATAAATATGTTTAGAAAGGCTTTAGAAAGCTTCTTTCCGGATTAACCTTCACCATGAAAATTGCTAAACCTATACACGTATATTATCAATAGATGTATACACACATATATACATATGCGTATGTTTGTGTATTCTGATGAATTGTGCATGTATGTCATTTCAGTGCCGATGGTAATTACGAGGTACGTTACAAAAGTAACGTTTTGATTTATCCTAATGGCGAAGTACTTTGGGTACCACCAGCGATCTATCAAAGTTCTTGCACCATCGACGTCACCTATTTTCCGTTCGATCAACAAACATGTATTATGAAGTTTGGTTCGTGGACATTCAATGGCGATCAGGTATCCTTAGCTCTTTACAACGACAAAAGCTTCGTCGACCTCTCAGATTACTGGAAAAGCGGTACCTGGGATATAATCAGTGTGCCAGCTTACTTGAATACCTATCAGAGCGAGTTACCAACCGAAACGGATATCACGTTCTACATCATAATACGACGAAAAACGCTCTTCTATACAGTGAATTTGATCTTGCCTACAGTTCTGATCTCCTTTCTTTGCGTTTTGGTCTTTTACTTACCTGCGGAAGCTGGTGAAAAGGTGACACTCGGTATAAGTATTCTCTTATCATTGGTTGTGTTCCTTTTGCTGGTTAGCAAGATCCTACCACCCACGTCTCTCGTATTACCGCTGATAGCCAAGTATCTTCTTTTTACTTTCATCATGAATACCGTTAGTATCCTGGTAACCGTGATCATTATAAATTGGAATTTCCGTGGGCCACGTACTCACAGGATGCCGCAAATGATACGAAGACTCTTTCTAAAGTATCTACCGAGGATTCTTTTGATGCGACGACCGAAAAAGACGCGTCTCAGATGGATGATGGAGAACCCAAGCGTAACCATGCCATCCTCGACTTATTCCGGTAGCCCTACGGAATTGCCAAAACATCTGCCATCCTCTTTGACGAAGAGTAAGATGGAAGTGATGGAGTTATCCGATCTACATCATCCAAATTGTAAGATCAATCGAAAGGTTCATCATACGACAAGCGGCTCGAGTGCAGCAGGTGCTGGTGAGGCTCTTGGCGACAGAAGAGGATCCGAAAGTTCTGATTCTATTCTTCTAAGTCCTGAAGCTAGCAAGGCTACCGAGGCAGTCGAATTCATTGCTGAGCATCTTAGAAACGAAGACTTGTATATACAGGTGAGCCGATATTCTCCTTTTTCCTACAGTTACGACACGTTGTTTTCTCTTCATTCAAATCTTTCGTTTCTCCATCTTTCTTTCTTTTTTTCTTTTTTGTTCTCTTTAGACAAGGGAAGATTGGAAATACGTCGCGATGGTGATAGATCGATTACAGCTTTACACCTTCTTCTTAGTCACCACAGCTGGCACCATAGGGATCCTGATGGACGCACCCCATATTTTCGAGTATGTGGACCAGGATCATATTATAGAGATTTATCGCGGCAAATAACTGCTTTATCCATTCTGTCGTATATTTTTCTTCGCCGACTTTCGACGATCATCAACGACGAAGAAAATCCTTTTTTACCATCAAACGCGTATTTGATCGCTGAGATGTTCTGTCTAATATTTCTAGAAAATGCGAAAATGCGAAATAATCATATAACGGGCGTTCGCCTAATTTTCGTACGAACGATGGCATACGAACTCGTGATGAGATGGTCTCGTTGAGATTACGGGACGAACACTCGTATTGTTTGTTAGGAGGTCCAAGAAATTTCATCGAGAGTGCTCTCTCGTTTTTTTCTTTAGAATAAACAAAATTACGAAGCCAATATAACTGCCCTAAGGAGTCTTATTAAACCAAACGGCAATATATACATACATATATATACGGCAATTTTTTAATTAGACGCTCGCTTCTTTTCTTTATGCTAATCATTCTAACGGTAATACAAGGATACAAGTGATAGAGGCTTAAGAATCTGTTTTTTTTTCTTTCTTCTTTTTTCTCTTTTATTTCTCTTTCCTTTTTTAACATCTCTAAGAATTGAAGCGAAAATCCATCAACGATTATCTCTTAGATATTCGTTGATCATGGATCGAGAGTGAAAATGCGGAATATTGATTACGAAGAATGACAATTTTCAAGGAGAAAAAAAAATATCGTTAAAGCTATTTATTGTAGTTGCCTCTACTGTTATCGTCTTCCCTAAATGCTACTGATCTTTCATACGTTTCGTCCCGCGAACTTGAGGAATCGAATCAGAAGTAAAAAAAAAAAAAATAAACGATGTTTGTTGATGTTTATCTTCTGTCTTTCTCGATTGCCTCTGTTTTTTGTCATTGAGAGGACATCTTGAAACAGGAACGCATTAGTATCTCGTCGTCAAAATATAATTTTTCAAATATATATTATAATAAGCGTATAATATGTAATATCTAACGATAAAACGATATATTTTCTATGTCGTTGAACCAATTTTGTTGCATCGATTTCATCATTATAAAGAAGAATGAAGGAAACTAAGAAACGATATTTAAATTAAATTTTGACTCGTACGTATAACGTAATGACGAAATCGTATCCGAATGAAATGAAACATAACTTTTATCAAATAGACGAGCCAAGAAAGACGAATGAATTTGAAGCGTAATGTTTAGTAATTAATTGATAGAAATAGAAAGGAAAATATAAATGGTGGACGTGAAGAGATTGATTATATTATTCGTCGATAATGTGCTGATCGAAACAGACCATACTAAATAGCTTTATAAACGCACACATTAGAAGCACAATGTCACGACCCTGCGTACTTTTATTTGTCGTTAGAATATCGTACGTATTCGTACAAACATATACTACTCTTACATATAAACCGTAATAATTGCATCCATATTGTACAGAAGATTGTTAAACGGTCATGTTTTCTCTAATAGAATGTTCGTCCCTCGTAAAGAAAGAAAGAAAGAAAGAAAGAAAGAAAGAAAGAAAAAAAGAAAGAAAGAAGGATGAAGAGGAATGAATGAATGAATGAATGAAAAAGAAGAAGAAGAAGAAGGAAAAGAAATGTTCAAGTCGTTGATTTTATCGGATATGTTATAGCATCTCTGGTGCCTCGAAATTTATCCCGTTTTCTATATCGATAACGATATAGAAAAAAGAGAAGAGAAAAATAAGGAAAACTTTTTGTAAATATATAGAGAGTGCTTCGTTTGATTTGCAGAAACGATAATTATTAGCGATTATGCTTATCAATCATTAACGAACCATTCTCGTAATCCCATTGTAAATGCCATTTCGTCTCTATTGTCGATCAATCAGAGGTATAATAAAATAATTCTTCGGCATGACCCATATATAAGGATATATATATATATATATATATATATATATATATATATATATATATATATATATATATATTGTACTACGAATTGAATTCGTTTAAAAATCTTCGGAAGTATTTGAAAATCTTCCCCACCTATGATTAGCGTGTATCGCGTCGACGTTCTAACGATCGAACATTTTGTAAAGCTCTTTTTCTTTCTTTCTTTCTTTCTTTTTTTTTTTAATATTATGTGTCTCTCTTTAAAATAATATTGTGTCTCTCCTTACCTTACCTATATCGTATAGGATTCAATAAGAGCTTGCTGAAGAATGATTAATCGTTAGATCGTCGACTCCTCTTGGATAGTGTGCCATGCGTCTTCCTCAAAGAAATACAATAATTAGAATGTAGACATCAGATATATAAGCTGACTAGGTTTTGTGCTACCTGCCGACATTTGATTCCTTTTGAGATTCTCGCTTAAATGAAACGAGTATTTTTCTTTATATGCGTTCTTAATACGTTTTTTTAGAAACCAATCGAGACCAATTTCTGCCGACGATATGCGAGTATAAAAACAAATTTGGAAGTAGAATAACGGGAATATTTGTTATTTTCAAAGGGGGTACCTCGTTCGGTTAAATTAAATATAAGTATGTTATCTTGAACGTTTGACGAACAACGGCACAATTCCTAGTGGTTTAAACTGTGTTTGTTGTTAAGTAAATAATAAAATGAAAGACAAAGTATGAAGGTATGCTCTGTGTGTAATAAGATGAGCCAGACTTATATCTGCGCAAAACTGAATTCCTTTTATCTAATAGAGAAAAAGATGATCGTATTATTGAATGTATATCAGTTTACGTTACATGTAAGCAAGAAAACTAAGTCGAAGATTTGTACTTTATTATGCATGATGTATATTATGCCCGTACATAACATTAATTTGTTAGTTAATAAAGATGTTATTATATTAAGGAACCAACCATGAATAATTCTTTTTACGAGAAAATAAAGTCGGATCAATTTAATCGAATCTTATCCTTTTTTACTTAGATATCTCGTACTAAATCACCTTGGATATTTACAAGTTTTACTCACCTTTTAAAATTTATTTTATATCATTATTATTTTTATTACAATCTATTTCATGTCGTTTCGCCGGTCTATCCGTTAATAATAGGTAAGTATTTATATTTCTTTTATTTTATTTTTTTTTTTAGCAACGGATCGCGATTATTACATTGGAACGGGCGTCACGTGCATACGCGAAAGAAAGTAAAAAAGAAGGAAATGGAAGACGTTTATTTTCATTTCATTTATTTCAACAATTTCATAATAACGTAATAATGGTAATAATATTACAATGCGGCGATTATGTGCTCACCAGTTAACAGGGATTCTCATATCGATCAACGTTTTTTTTCTGCCTCGAAAAAGAGCCCAGCATAGAAATATAACAAATGTTTTTCATTAATCTTGTTTGTCACCTTCAATATGAATTTACTATTGTTAGACCAGGCTATTGTCGAGGCATAATTAAAAGTCAAGTGAGATCGGGGTGAGTCAGTTCAATCGCATCGTCCCACCAGGGTCCAAACGGGAAAAAAGTAGTGATGGTAGTAATAGTAGTAGTGGTAGTAGTAGTAGAGTAGTAGTAGTAGTAGTAGTAGTAGTAGTAGTAGTAGTAGTAGTAGTAGTAATAGTAGTAGTAGTAGTAGTAATAGTATTAGTAGTAGTAATAGTAGTAGTAGTAGTAGTAGTAGTTAATAGTCATTCGTATTTTTGTTTTCTTTTCCTTCTTTTCTCGTTCAGTTGAACTAACTATTTGGCGTTCTTCCTCTTCTAGAATTCTCGGGATACGCCCATTTTTTATTAAATGATTACACTTGCGGCATCATTGTAAACGCATCGACGATTGATGTAACGGTGGACAATATAGGAGACGATTTTTTTCTTTAAAGTATATAGGGGAATAATGTTATTAGGTATTAGAAGAGATAGATCGTGTCAATATATAATCGGTCTCTTTAATAGTCACATGTCTTCGTGTATATATGTTTATGTATGCGTGTACATGTGTGTAAGAGTGTGTATATTTTTTTCAGCACTTCTTTCATTTAAAATTCATAGGTTAGTTTAAGATAATTAGGTTTTTTTTCTTTTTTTTTTTCTTTTCTTTTTTTCGTTAGTTTAGAGAGAAAATGATTTCGATAAAGTTGACCCTAACTTCTAACAAATCTACCTTGAATCGCCCCTATAATTACTGTCAAAGTATTAACTACGTCTCTATTGATTACAGGCTAGCTTTAATATTCAGTTAATTGATTATTAATTTTTTTGGTTTATACGAATATGATCTTTAGCATTCAATAGTTTAAATATGTATAGATTATGTTTAATGGTACACGTTTAATCATTCCAGTTTTCATTAAATTTAGCGATTATTCTCTCGTTATCTTTTCTTCTTTTCTTGCCACTTCTTTTATTCCTTTTTACCTTTCATTTCTTATTCTTTCATCTCTGAGACGTTCGGTTTTACATCACTTATATATCTTTCCTTCGATAAATCAGATTTCGTTTCGCTGGATAACGGAGTTTCCGCATTTTGCACGTAGTGAGCTAGCGTGATAGTTCAAAAAATGAAAAGAACGAGAATTGCCTGTTGAAAAAATGATTACAACTTGTCTGCTTCGTTTTTCGTTTTATCTTCTTTTTTTTCTTTTTTCTTTTTGTTCTTTTATCTTTTTAAATACCGCTTTTCGTTTACAAATAACTCCCTTTTGTAAAAATCGCTTTAAATTCAATTTATGGCTGTGACGTGTTTATTCGTTCGTTCGTTTGTTCGTACGTTTGTTCGTTCGTTCGTTCGTTCGTATGTTCGTTCGTTCGTTCATTCGTTCGTTCGTTCGTTCGTTCGTTCGTTCGTTCGTTCGTTCGTTCGTTCGTTCGTTCGTTCGTTCGTTCGTTCGTTCGTACGTCCGTTCGTTCGTTCGTTCGTTCGTTCGTTTGTTCGTACGTTCGTTCGTTCGTTCGTTCGTTCGTTCGTTCGTTCGTTCGTACGTTCGTTCGTTCGTTCGTTCGTTCGTTTGTTCGTCCATTCGTTTGTTTTCCTTTTAATTACACAAATTTTTATCTCGCTTTCTTTGTATACACGTTTCCTCATCAAGGCCAAAACCTTTCCCGATCGCGGTTATCCTAGAAAGAAGAGGACTGACACGGAATTTCATATTGCGAGCAAAGCGTAATTCGAGGCTGACAAGAAGATATTCCGTTCCTTTTTTTGGTCGCACTGCAGATGAACGAATCGAGCTCGACGCTAATTGTATTATTATTATCGATTATTTTAATCGCACGGAAAGTACACGCAAAATGAAAGCAAATGAAAGTGGGTAGAAACGTGGAAGAAAATCGTCACGTGAAATAATGAATCGATAAGCAAGAAAGGAGAATAAAAGTGAAAAAAGGAGAAAGCGAAAAGGAAAGAAGAAGAGAAAAAAAGAAAAAGAAAAATAAAAAGCATACAATAAAATCAATGGTTGCTATATAAAAAAAATTTCTTATTATAAACAGCCGTGCGTTTTCCTTTCTCTATTCCCTAGAAATACCTTTTCGTATACTCTTCTCTTCATCCTCGCATTTGGCTAGTTAACGTTTCTATGCGATTTCGCGCATTCGTTTGAAGTAAGCTATAAAGATTTGGCACTTGAAAACTCGCGTCTCACCTAATCGGTTTAATTCTAATTATACTCGCTGCTCATTAAAAGCACGCGCGCGTTTTTCATTGTTAATAAATCGACCGTTTGGCATTGATCATTTGATTAGCATTAGGTATTAATTAGAGACGATTTAACAATCACGTCACGATTAGTCGAAATTACCGAGTGAGAAAATTTCGAAAATGGATCGTCGTTCTCTTTTATTATATCCACAGGACGATCGATAAACTATATTTGGATAATTATAATCGACCGATTTTCGATAAGAGACACGATGGATGAACGTTGCGTTTTGCTTATCTTATTTAACATTTTTTTCCTCAAATATACGAACATCGATCCTTGACGCTTTTTGGAATTCATTAACGTTTTTATTATTTTCGCGTATACAGGCTGTACGAAATTACATTATCGGTGAAAAATGCGTAGAGAATCACGAAAAATCGTTGAAGAACGTTTCTCGAATTTAATCTTCGTAACAACTTAAACGAAGATGAATAATTACGAATTACATATTTCTCGAATAGCTCACTTTTCTCAACTTCTTCGTCGATAATTACGAGTCGTTTGAAATTTTCTGCATACACCAATATGTTTCTAATTATTTTTCCTAGTACTTTCCATCATATCCTTAAAAAAATTACACTCTCGTATTCCTTGGATCACAGTACTATCACAATGGACTTTCGCATGCGAAATAAGTATTAAAAATATTGTTCAATACTTTTACGACAACATAAATTTACGATGAAAAGTACCGTAAAGAATCAGAAGAAACATCGACTCATCGCTCCTGCCAATTTATTTATAATATTTACGAATTTGATTTGTAATTTAGGTATTCGGACAGTTCCTCAAACATCATTCGCGCATTTTTATCGATGGTAATTTATTCATCCTGCATATAATATATTTCTCTGTATAGTTTTTTTTCGTATAATATATATATATATATATGTATTTATATATATATGTATATATATATATATGTATGTATATGTACGTATGTATAAAGAACGGTCAATCAAGAATGGAAAATCGCTGATAAATCCTTCAAACGTCTCGACTGATCTATTCGAGCTTTTTCCGAGCTGACCTAATGCCTTTTCTAAATATTTGAAAAGCCTAACTTGTCTCTCTTAAAAGCTTAAATACGATTAAATTTCTTTCGCTGTTCGAGTCGACGTGAGTTTCCATTTATTCGACGATCTAAAATATAACGAAGATCGTTTGTAAAGTTACGAATCGATTCATTAAAGTTTAATAAAAAGTGACAAATTAATTGAATTTTGTTCACGAATTAATTAGGAAATCAATTTACAATGCATGAAATTTATTGGAACGTTTTCAATCGTGTTAAAGTTTCCAACGAATCGATTACGTTCGATTGCACAATTTAATTCATCGTCATTGTATCTACTTACTCTCACGAACGAAAGAAACTTTTATAATTTTACGTATTAGTGTATTAATGCGATACTTGGAGACTAATGGCGGAAGACATTGGCGTGCTATAATACAATAGACCTTATTACGATAAGATATAAAGCGATCGATTAATCGAAACGTCACATTGGTTATCGATCTCATTTTTTTTAACGTCTTGCAATTTAATTTCATATCCTCTTTAATCTTTTTCTCTTTTTCTTTAGATCGAGACTTTCCTTCACTTTTTAGATATTAGATAAGTATCTGATATTTAAACGTCTGAATATATTTCTAATATTTCGATTATTTAAGAAAAGATCCTTATATGTAACATTATATCTTGAACACATTTTATAAAGTTATCTTATTTCAACGATAGATTCGACCAATTTGCAATATCAGATTCATCAATCATGATAAAATATATAGTTAGCATTGATCGACATTGAATCAATGATGAGAATCATCGTGGAATCGACGTCGTTCGCTGTGTTAGATCGATGTTATATTCTACGCGTTGAATCTCTCTCTCGTTACGTGCTGGATTAGATATTAGGAGTACCGAAACACGTACTTACATAGATACGTATAATCCTCGTTAGGTGTTGATTGCAATACGTTAAATCACGATGATTGGATCGAAACAAGCAACGTGCAACAGAGATAATCATTGTTTTCATTTTATCAGTTAAATCGCGTCGACACCTAATCGTCATCGTAACTTTTCGGAATTCGAAAGATTGTCTTTTAGTTGATTGACTGAAATTTCTAACGACGAGTTAACGCGCGTATCGCCAGAATCTTAAAAAAAAAAACGGATCTTTAAAAAAAAAAAAAAGAAAGAAAAAATAAATAATTAAAAAAACACGTTTAATTTCCCTCCGAAAGAAAAATTTACAAAATATCTCTTTAGTACGTATCACGGAATCGAAAATACGAAAATACGAATCAGATTTACGTCGAGATTCGAATTTTGTTTGTTTGTTTGTTTGTTTGTTCGTTTGTTTTATTTTTTTATTTGCTTTTTCTTTGTTATTTTTAAACAGGCGTTTCGATCTCGATCACTTTTAATGTGAGCCGAACGGGGCACCCTTTTTTTAAACGTTTTTTACATCCTCATTCGATCTCTATCTCTCTCTCTCTCTCTCTCCCTCTCTCTCTCTCTCTCTTTTTTCGCTTTTCTCGCATCGAAAACGCGCTCGATCGATAGATAAGCGAGACGTTCGAAAGATCACGGCATCGTTTATTCCCGCCAATCTCTTTCTCTTTTTTTCCCTTTTTTTTTATCCACACATTTCGCTTCACCCTATCTCGACATCTGCGCTACACTACGATCCTTAGAGCGTGTCGATCCCTCCTCTATTTCCCCTTCTTTCTTTACCATTATCTATATTCAACCTTGAAAACAATACTTTATAGAGATCACGTTAACTGTACCTGAACGCCGTAAAAAGAAAACTTCAACACTTTATACAGGCAGAGAATTTCTTTTTTATCTCTATTAATAAATACTATTATCATTATCGTTATCATTATTGTAATTGTTATCATTATTACTATTATTATTATGATTATTATTTAATATTTATTATTATTATTATTAATATTATCATTATTGTTGTTATTATTATTATTATTTTTGTTTAAATGTAATAATATTACTAACTCTATCGTTATTATTAATATTATTATTATTATTAATGATTTATGATTTATTCTTTATTCTTTATTATTTATTATTCATTATTATTATTATTATTATTATTATTATTATTATTATTATTATTATTATTATTATTATCATTATTATAAGGTTTATCGTTTATATAACAAACTCGCGTGTGTCACCATTGGACAAGACAGGCTGAGTTATTATTCTTCTCCGTTTTATTTATTTTAAAGGCTCCAGTTCCGTCATTTACTTCCTTCTAATTCATTCTAAATCTATTCATATTACCGTCTTCATTTCCGATTATTAATGATATATCATCTTTCTTTAATACTTATGAAAAATGTATTTAGCGTCTAACTTTAGCGCGATTCCTTTTAAATAACAGATTTGCCGTTCGGTTTGAGAAGGTGGAAACGATTCGTTCTACCCTACCTCCCTGTCCTTTAAATATATTCAAAATCGAACTATTATTTTTTATTTGATATACTTCATCATGTATGCGTGTGCGTGTACCTACACACATATATATATAGACACACACACACATATATATACGCTGACGATCCACGCGGAATGAAGATTTTTTTTTTGAGAAATTCTCTCTTTTTAGATCATTGTTTTCTTTCTTTTTTTTCCGCACATCGAACGAGATGACAAAAAATTTATTCGTATGCTCTTCCTGAGTCGTCTAGGAAAATGAAATTTTATTGGGATCGCGCAAAAATTGTTCTCTCTCAGTGCCAACTTCCTTGCTTCATCTTCGAAATTATTCGTATATACGTATATATTCGAATTCGTGCAACACACGTGGCATATATAATATATTCACTTTGATCATTTCTTCCTTATTTCGTCGTTTTCCTTTTCCTCTCTCTTATTATTCATATCACGTAATCGCTCTAATAACAAGATTTTATAATATTATTTTTATTTGTCTTATAATATCTATATATATATAGATATATATCTCAACGTACAGAATAATATAACTTCTCAGTCAAATCGACGGTACCCTGTGTGATAAGTAGTAGTAAGCGATTGATTAAACTAAATACTAATTTCAGATTAATATCCTGGATAACAGCGAAGGACCGTGGTTATCGCATATTTCTCATCTTAATACATCTCGTTCGCCCATCTAAGTTCGTTCTAAAACGAAATTATCTATCGAAAATATCTGTAATAATCTTTTCTTTTTTTCTCTTTTTTCTTCCTTTTTTCCTTTTTTTTTTTTTTTAATTCGCTTCAATTTGATACGTCGATTAATGTGAATTAGTGTGTACGTTGTCGATTATCTTTTCTTTTTCTTTTTTTTTTTTGAATTTTTTCTTTAACTTTTTTTCGTTTATCTTTTAAATATTTAACAACAATAAAGGGAAAGAATAAGGCGGAATCGCATGGAAAATCTTCAACCGGACTTTCGCTTCCACCATCTCGAACTCCGGCAAATGTTCGCGGAGAACAAAAAGATGGAACAGTTTTTCGTTTCCCTATTTCTTTATCTTCTTTTTCTTTCGTTATTTCTTCGTCGTCCCTTTGAAAACAATGAGAATAAAGATTTACTTCTTGAAACGTTTTCTTTTTATGTTTTCCTTTTCCTTT